>NC_140971.1:36568007-36585507 GCF_056783735.1 Eptatretus burgeri
ACGCAAAATGCAACACTAAAAGTTGTGGTACCAGCCAGTTTATTAATATATGCTCGTAAGCTACGCCATTTACCGATACATCAAAAAATAGGGACCAAATAAATGTCTTGAGGTATCAAGGGTAAAACGACTTTCAGGTCACCCTGTAGGTCGTGGCAGTTGATGAACTGACAAATTGTAGAGAGCGGAGGACACTTCTCGTTCGTATGCAGCGCAAGGCTGCGGGAAGCAGCTGAGGGGCACGCCTGTGCTGCTGATGCAATGCCCTCTCTTGGTTCAGACAGGAATTCGGAATTTGTTTGCGGTGCCGGCGATAGCTCGCCTCGTCTTTGGGATGGACACCGTGGGACCTTTAACATCCACCAACTAATGCCAGCGTATGGGAAATCCCGTTTAATGTCCACCAGAGGGACGACACACATTGATGAATCACCCTGCCTGTGAAACACCAGGATGACAGTTTATAGCTGCGTCAGGATTCAAACTCAGGCAAGACCGCTTTCGAGGCAAGTGTGTGTATCTCTCGGCCATCCTGTCAGCCCAGCAGAGGAGATGTTAATATCTTGCATTACAAGGGAAGATTGATACTTTTGAGTGTAGAATATCTGAGAAAAACCCTTAGAGAATTTTAGAAAGGTTTTGAGACAAATTTTACTTGGGTCATATTGGCATTTATTTTGATGAACATAATGTTAGGGTGTCAAAACAAATAGGAAATCAAATGCTGTACCTTATATGGTAATTGATCTGCCAAGAATAAAAGAGAAACTGATGTTTCAGGCCTTACCCTTTGTTGGAGCAAAAGAGGTTAGGCATGCCTTTCTTTTCTTGCAGGGTTTGGGATGAATGGAGAATGAGTGGGTAGTGCTAACATGAAGTGAATGTGGAATGAGTGTGCCTAACTTCAGGTATTCATGGTGTTGGGAGTGAGTGGTGTGGAAAACTTGTGAAAGAGCAACACCCCTTACTGGAAATAACCTCCAGTTTGTGGTAGGTAAGATATGGGGTTAGAGGTTTTGAAAATGGAAACTGTGAAGTTGCCAGTCATTTGGCATGGCAAATTTGGAGTTGAAGTTTATAAAATTGGGTGCAAACGTGTAATGTATGGGCTGGGAGTGTGATCCAAGAAGTAGGAGTGTGGTAATTGAAGGCACTGAGTGACTGAGATTGAAGGCACCTCGGGGCCTCCTGAGTGGCTGAGAGCCACCAGAGATGGAAGGAGGGTGAGTTAGTTTGGAGTTGAGAGCCCAGGTGTCCAAGAGAGGGCTGCGGCATGAAAGCCATGAGGGTACAGTGGGTGCCATGGAAGGCTCCACATTTAGTTAGGAACTGTGTGGGTGGATGCTCTAGAGTCTCCAATCTAGGTTCACCCTAAGGTCTCGGGTGCCAGAGCCAAACAAAGCCAGGTAAGGAGGCCTGAAATGGGGCTCCACTGCAGAACCAGCTGATTCTGCTGAAACACTAAATTTAAGAATTTACAAGAGCCATATTCAAATCTGTAGGATGGGATCTGCATCCTGACCAGTGGGGAGAAATAGTTGTTCGGACCACCATAGTATGTTCAAGGTAACTTTGAGAAACGTGTTTGTGGTGTTTCACTTGGGTTTAGTAGAGGTAGGTCTGTCTATGTCTATATATATATATCTCCTCCTTTCTCTCCCAGCTCTCTCTCTCCCAGCCCTCTCTCTTTATCTCTCTGCATCATTCAACATGTGTCAGCTGCTAGTATGGCTAGAAAAGGAACAACTGGCATTTGAGAGGACTGTTTGTATCCCAAATTGTTAGGTATGAGTTAACGTAAATAGCCAGTTACCCCTCTTTCAGTGAGCCAGGTGAGGTCCTGCCTGCCACATCATTTCTTTCCGTTTTTAGGCACAGTTTTAGGATTTGGAGCCAGCCTTCCCATCCCCACTGCTGAGATCATACACCATCCTTACCATCAGCCGCAGCCAACTGAAGACATTACTGCTGACACTAAGAGCCTGCTGCCAAGCTTTGTTGCAGCCGAGACCAGCCTGCAGTCATTGTTGCAGCAATAACCTATTGTTGCCTTGTCTCTGACTTTTATTTGCTGGCCCATTGTTTTGCAGCCCCATGACCATGAACTGTGATTTGCTTCATGAACTATTGCTGCCCCGCATGAACTTTTGTTGCCCCCTTCCTTCCTCTACAGACCGTGGACCATCAATTCTGAACTCTTTTATTGCTGGTTTCTGCGTTAATTTAAAATGTGGATGCTCATGCTTAAAGGTGGAGCCACCTTTTATTGTTTGTATATTTTGAAATGCCATGTTGAACTGATAAGTATGTGCATATGGATGGATTTTTGTGAGAAGGTAGGATCCTGGCAGATAGAATGTGCACAGCATACACCTATGGAACTTTAATTATTTTGGGATTAGAGTAGGGTTGTAACGCATATCAGTAGACATTTTCATCTTATCCTTTCTCAGCATGAGGTGAGACTTTGTGCAAAGTACGAGAGAGGAGGGGGCAGTTATAAAAAAATGACGGGGTTAATTAGTCACTTCATCATCAATGTTAGAATAGGATGTCCCATAATACATAGATTAGAGCTGCCAGGATCGGGTGTGCAGAGAGAACAATGCCCCCCATCGGCCTTTGTGTCATGCTTCTTCTCCTTCCTTCCTGAATCCATTTGATTTAATTTCATGATTGCATGGTCATTCATTAATGAGTAAAAACAGAGCCTGGGTCGTGACATCATGTGGCTGTAGGTACAGCCAATGGAGAAATTCAGTGATGTAATCAGCCCAGGGGTGCATATGCACAAGGCAGGCTTTTTGCAGAGCTCTTTACGGTGTTTATTGGAAGCGAGAGGCTGGCACACAAGGGCGCCTCGGTGTGTGCGGGCGGAACAAGCGAGACAGGTGAGCCACTGACCCTGCAAGGAGTGTTGCACATACAGCAGGTGAATAGTATATTTTCATCCTTTCTGTTTTTTCACCCCCCCCCCCACCACCCAAAACTTCCTTTCATCTTGTGTCCTCATTTGTCATGATATCTCATTTAAGAGCTCTTGGGTACGGACAGTGCATGAGGACTACAAATATCGATATTCACGCAATTTCGAGTTATGTGCATTTTTGTGGCGAGGTTGCACATACAGGCAGTGCATAGGCTCAAGGTCATTGGCTCGCACACCAACCGCAAGTAAAAAAAAAAAATAAAAAAAAAAAAAGAATATAACCGGAAACTATTCAGTTAATTCCTTTGAATGTATAATTACCTTTTTGTCAACTTATGTCACTGAGAAACCTTAGCAGTCTTGACAGTAAGTGACTATTATGCTGTCAAAGGACACTCCCAGAAAACTCCCTAAATATTCCACACTTGATTGGGAACAAATTCCCTTATAACAGCCTGGTGGAACTGGGTTATCTGCATGTGAATATAATATATAACATGCAGGAAGATGGTGCCATGTATGATATACCGTGAATACGTCCAAAACCTCTTCCCTGCACACCACGGAGTACTTGACATGAACGCCACAGAACACATCTGGAACAAATGGATCGACAGTTGCGGAAAAGCCTTCAGGGAAAAAGAGGGTTAACGAAGGTTGAACAACCGAAACTTCAGCTACTACTTGCTTCCCCACGGTGGTTTTTGTATCCCTCAATTAATTTCTTGTTGATTACATTCACATTTCTTCCTGTCTGCCTACATTCTCATATTATTGTAATTATAACAGCCCAATTCACTTCCTATTCTAACTGTGGTTTCGTTCATTAGTCGATTTATCTTATATTCTAAACCCGCTTTATATGTAACCATAAAATTGACAGCGGAACAATGAACAAACGAATGACTGAATACACCGTACAAAATTGGTGTCAATTTAATTCTAAAATCACGTTACATATTCGTATCCAAATCCAAAATTAGTTGTTGAATTGTGTGACCAAAACATTGACATATTGGACTTTTCAGTTGTTTATGTCGAGGTTCAACAACTAAGACATACTTATGATAAACATCCATTGCCTTAGAGTCTGGTACAGGATGGTATAAAGGTTGTACACCTACCTTTGCGCTATCATGTTTGGGTTTGAATCTCAACCCAACTATAAACTGGCAGATTGGTAATTTTCAAGGAGGGTGTTGCATCACAATGTGTGAAATGCCACGGATGGATACCTGGGTGTCTTGCCTCTACCATTTATACTTTGGAAGTTAAAGATCCCATGGTATCTTTTGCGAAGAGTGAGTTATCGCCGGCACCCTGGACTAATTATTACAAATTCCTCCCCTGACAGATGGCAAAAAGCAAACCACCGAGACTATATTTGCAAAATGGCAAAAAGATCCTCACCGTGAAACTGGACTTCAACAACGCTGAACCTTCCCTTCAGGGAGAGCACCAGAGAGAGACCCAAAATAAATAAGCCAAACATCAATACATATAGTATAGGAAGTAGGAACCGATACGTACAAGACAGACAATCAAGACACAACACATTCATGACAAATTAAAGAGATGCTGCTGAGTAGTCCCTGCATACATTGTTATATTGATGAATTTGTACAACAAAGCAAAATTAGAACCAAACCATTTATTGATGCACTGCTCTAACCTTGAACTCCTCCGTGTGAACTCCAAATATAAACCCAAAATGCACCCTCACATGAATCGGTATATAACTATACATCACATCATTAGAAAGAAACAAACATTCATCACATCCTTCATCAGTAGTTGTTTACACGTGGATTCATCCATTTTAGTTTCCAATCCTATTGGACTTGCAAAATAAACCATTCCGGGGACAAGGTCTTGACTCAGGCACTCATGGGAGTGATCTGTAAACCTGCATGTCTGCACCCCACACACCAAACCAGAATATATTGCCAGTGACTAGCGTTCGAATCAGGCCTTACAGCTTTGTATTTGCTGGTAATCACACTTGCAGAGAATCTCTCAGGATGAAATCCGATCTGGAGATCCTGAAAACAGTTACTGTTGTTGCTATTTTTCTTTTTTAATCGACGCTTTGTCTTACGGCCGTGCTTTTGGCCTCTGCAAGCACGGAACACAGCTTCTTGCGTTCCTGTCCTGATGCAGTGCCTCCATCGGGGGAGCTGATGTGCGTTCCATGGGGACTCTGCGGACAGGCCCTGGAGTCGGGAGAAATCGGCCGGCAGGCCCATGGTACGTGGGTAGGAGTGCGAGTCCCCCGGGTTGTGGTGCGTACGCAAGGCGTAGCGAGCTGAGCCCAAGATGTGGGTACAGTGAATAAGGGGAACTACGGACGGGGGAGGACAGTGGGGAGAATGCGGACCGGACTCCAGGAGAGCCGAGTGGGCCCACCCCAAGGCTAGGCTCCGGACACGGGTGGTTCTGGGCATGCCGATCCCTGGGATCGACGCGGTTGAAGACGAGTTCGATGGTCCTGAGCACATCCCCATGGCAGCGCTGCAGCGCGAGGCGGAGTGTTGCTGGCGCAAGTCCGGGGAACACTTGGCTCAGCAAATCTAGAGGGTCCCGATGCTGGGGAAAAGCAATAGACTCGGCGCTTGCTACAGGTGCCGAATGTGACTCCACATGGTTTGTAGGTCGCACGGTGCTTGTTGGACTTTTCTCGCCTGGGTGCAGGTCTGTGCGGCTCTCCCGAGGCACGGGACCCAGACACGGTGGTTCGGATGTGCGAGTGGGATCCAGAAATGTGGGTCCTTCTGAACTCGCGCCCATCTTGAGAAATGTTTCTTCATTGCTTTTCCACGAAGAGCTTGGACCTGTAAACCAAAGCATGTTGCCTTTAATAACAATAAAATCCAAACTTTCACATTTGAGATTAACACATAGGTACCGTATGTCATCGATTTCACCGGGACTGCCAACCTATCGATAAGAGTCAGTCAGTGATTGATTCAATGAACAACCCTACCAGATTTTTTGTCTGGACTAGCAGATTAACAGACATGCATACTCATCTCCAAGCTGTCTTGTCTGAGTTTGAATCTCGACCCAGTTATAAACAGTCATCCTCGTGTCTCACAGGCAAAGCAAGGCATCAATGAGTTTTTCGTCCCTCGGATGGATGTTAAATTGGGTGTCCCGTCTGACTAGGACAGTAAACTGGATGTCCTGTTTGCCAGAATTAGTCGGTGCACGATAAAGAGTCGGCAAGCTCTCCACGGCAGACTGAACAAATTCCAAATTACTGCCCTGACTTCCTTTTTTGAAGTGGCGACCCGTCCAGGATTGTATCCCGATAGCCACGAAACTGCTTCGGCAGAACAGTACTTGATATCTGTTCTGCATGAAATGAAACATGATGATGATGACGTTTTGTGTCTTCATCAGTCGGTATGTACAACGTTTATTCGTTTCAAATTGCTCGTTTGATTATGGTGAGGAATTCTCAAAATATCATTCGCCATGGTTTTAAAGCCAAAGAAAGGGCAGCCTTAAGGCTCATTAGAAAATGAGGAATAGACATATATCAAGCTTTTGATATAATCCAGCATCCCGCTTTGCTCTCCAAACTCTCTGCCTACGGCCTCCACGGCCAACTCCGCACATGGCTCACTGACTTCCTCAACTCACGAAGCCAACATGCGGCTTTCACAGGAATACTTTCATCTCCTCTCCATGTTAAGGCTGGAGTGCCCCCAAAAGCAGTGTTCTGGACCCAGTCCTATTCCCCATCTTCATCAACGGTCTCTTTGACTCGCTAGAAAATAGTCTTCATTTCTTTGCTGCCAAATCCACCCTCTGCCGTGACATCCCTCATTCTTCAGATGGGCAGGCAGCACCCTCTTCCCTCTCTTCAGACCTTGACAGTGTGCTCGTTGCCACAAGATGGACCAAACTCTCAGGAAGGAAAAAAATGAAAATTTGGAAGGAGGTGGGGTTGGTTAACGGGGGTAGAAAAGGTAGCTTTGACAGGCTAGTCAACACACTTGGAATATGCCTTTCAATCCTGACCAAGCTTGCTATCTCTAAAACCATCTGGTGAACTCCCCATCGCTCCACCGCCTCTCCCATCGACTTACTGAACAATCCTTTTGAGGAAGTGAAGTCCTTAAAACTCTTGAGTTTCACTATCAGCCAGGATCTTGGGAAAACCACATTTCAAAGTTGGCCTCCAAAGCCAGTCACCGACTGGGCATTCTTCGTCGTATAAAGTCCTTCCTTGGCACACCTGAACTTCTATTCACCTACAAGGCCTTCAGCTTGACACTGTGGAAAACAAGGCCTTAAAGATTATTAGAATCTTCTGCGATGAAGCCGAGTCTATGGCCTATCAATTTCCCATCGCAAACAGCTCCGTGGTCTATCTCAGTGGTCTCCTAGTCTTCTTCCGCCTACTTTCTGTATTGCACGTTCTAACGTCTCCTTTCTGGTCTTCCATGACTCTAGACTGTATACAAGAATTATGTTTTTTTAATTTTGAGTTCATGTAGTGGTCTTTACGCATCAGGTGCAACCTCGATTGGGCTTAAAAAAACAACACGATTGGGAACTTTAAACCGGGTGATTACTCGTTAATCTTTTAAAACCTCATCCAGTGATTATGAAATACTATGCAGCATATTAGAAGTTTGAAAAGAAAAACCTTCGCGAAAGTCCAGTTTAACCTTCAGACCAATCAACTTCAAGTCAACGTGTCCTGACCATGTCATTGTGACCTCAGAATGATGCGTTTTGTTATTTATCGAGTCAATAAAGTATGCATTGCAGGGACATACCTTGCTTAAAATTGTACAAGTAATAGCATAATCAAACGTTAATTATAATAATAATAACAATTTAACATTATGTTTTTTAGTGGACTATGGTGTGGACTAAAAAAAAATACCACCCATTCATGATCAGGACCATCCCTGTTCCAACTGCTTGTAACCCCTTTGAGCTGCTACCCTTAACGAACCATTGAAGTTCATGTTCAAGGGGTAAATTAAATTATTTATTATCATGAGCAAGCAGACCTTGTACACCATACAACCATGTCTGCCGAACCCGAAGCAATGTCGCCATCGTCTTAGTCTGTCGTTATTCGTTTTCCTTGAAGTATTGGTTTATAGCTGGTGGTACCTTTTTAAACAAAGGAACTCCTTTCACCTCCTCTGTCTCACCTTTCTTGTTTCACTCCTGCTTAAGTACCGGCGATCCATATTTTTGAACTACCTGTGAATTCTAACAAAACTGCCATCTGACCGATGACGTTGCAAGCCATTTGCACATTGGAACATGAATTTATAAAATAAAATAAAAATTTGCCTACAGACTTGTGACCGTTACGTATATTACTAAACAAATAGCATTACGTTGTTTTTGAATGCCCCCATGTTGGGGTTAAACAATCCATGACTGACAAACCAGCTTGTTTTGATATGACGGTGGCGGAGGTTGACATGGATGAGAGGTGTCGAGCTAATCTTTTGATATCGTTTTAAATATGCGTTTCCCAATTGGCAGTTACCAGATTATGTCACAGGTTGTGACCACAGCGTGGTCATTCTTGTGCATAATCATTGTATTATCAAGTATCGTCTGGTTTCGCACCTCCAACTCGACTCGACGGTCACGCGGTGCTCGAGTGCAGAGAACCCAACAACTGTGTAAAGCCCAAACCAGAACTGAAACATCCCGAACGGTAACTGGAAACATAATATAATAGTGGTGGATCTGGTATGGAACATTGTAACAGCAAATTTACTTTTCCAAGGGTCCTCATTGAGATCAGGGTCCTGCTGCCTATGTGCTAATTCGCCGCTGCATCAATGGCAAGCTTTAAACGTGACATCAGTGCAGATAAGAAAGTGACATCTTTAGGATGGAGAAGTACAAATCGCTTTCTTCTTTGTGCATTATTACCTGCAACATGACCATATTCGTTTTCCGACGCACCCCCCATGGTCCACGATCGTGCTCAATATTATGAACACCTGCAACAAATTGTGACTATAGTATGACGCAGTATTCGTGCTGGTGGAACACTCAAGTGTGCTGTTTGAGTCGGGAATGTTTCCGTATCTTGGAGCCAACCATGGACGGGAAAATGATTCGTAAAGCAAACACGCAATATTATATCTATAAAAAAAAATAACCACGTGATGTTCTATCTATCACATATATAAAATTATATATATATATAAAAATAATAACCACATGACATGATGTTATATCATATTATCATATAATAACCACGTCATGTTATATCTATCATTTATATATAAATAATAATAATAACCACTTCATGTTATATATATATATAAAATAATAACCACGTGATGTTATATGTATCATATATATATATATATATATATATATATATATATATATATATATATATATAAAATAATAACCATGTGATGTTTTATGTAATATATATATATATATATATATAAAATAATAACCATGTGATGTTTTATGTAATATATATATATATATATATATATATATATATATATATATATATATATATAAAAAATAATAACCATGTGATGTTATATGTATTATATATATAAAAGAATATATATATATATATATATATATATATATATATATATATATATATATATAAAAATAATAACCACGTGATGTTACATCTATCATATATATATATATATATATATATATATATATATAAAAATAATAACCACATGACATGATGTTATATCCATTATATATATATATATATATATATATATATATATATATATATATATATATATATATATATATATATATATATATATCCTGTAATCCGGCTACTCGGAGGCTTGGATTGGAGGATCGCTTGAGGACGGGAGCTCTGCGCTGGTCCGCGATATGAGAGGGTGTAGGGCAGCCCGGAATCATGGCGAAACCCAATCATTATCCCTGTGTCGAAAGAGGCGACCAGGGTTGCGTCAGGCAGGGCATCCGGCGTAAAACCTGTGCCAAATCAGTATGCGGATCATAACGTATGATCCGCTGTGGCGACCCCTAACGGGAGCAGCCGAAAGACGAACAACAACATATATATATATATATATATAATAACCACGTGATGTTATATCTATCATATTTATATAATAATAATAATAATAACCATGTGATGTTATATATATATATATATATATATATAATAACCACGTGATGTTATATCTATCATATATATATATATATATATATATATATATATATATATATATATATATATATATATAAAAATAATAACCACGTCATGTTATATCTATCATATTTATATACATATATATATATATATATAATAATAATAACCATGTGATGTTATATATATATATATATATATATAATATAATAACCACGTCATGTTATAGCAATTTCAACAAGGCTATTACAACAGGTTATGCAATGAAATTGCACAGTATTCACGTGGTGACGTAATGACAGTACATATGGTGCAGTCAACACAACCCACGTGATGTAAACACCGTGGAACTCACCGTTTACCGCTTGCCCGTAGAGCATGTGTAAGCGTCGAGCTTGACTCTCCTCGGCCGCTTGCTGCCGTCTCAATGCCACCTGCGCGGCCATGACCCGTTGCCGTTCGGCGATGAGCGCGCACTTGGCGCACAGACAATCCCGCCAGCGGCAAAAGCGCTTGTGACCTTTGAGCGCCGACACGACGCCGTGGTTGCGGCAACGAGCACACTTGGGCGTACGGGAGGACGAGGAGACAGCCGCCGCCGCCGACGACGAGGAGGCGCGAAGGAGCGTCAGGTTCGGACGTAGGAGCGCTCCGGGCATTGGAATCAACCCAGAGGGCTCCGAGTTGGCGGTGCCCGCGCGGTACTCCATCAGACGGTCTCTCAAGTGGTCCATACATACATACGGTCTTGGCTTCACAACACGGGATCTCACTTCCCTTCAAACGATGGTCCCGCTGCACTCACCACGAAACCACTCACACTCACCTTCTGTTGTTTATTCAAAACGATTCGAATCTTCCTCCGCACCACCGTGTCAACAAACAACACCACCACCGCCACCACCACCACCACCACCACTTCCCTCAACGTATTCAAAGCGTCTCGAGCACCTCACGCCGCGATACCTGTTACAGCACTGGGACGAGGCTGTTATAAAGTGCGGGGAGGTTGGGCTAATGGATGGTGGAGGAGGGTGGGGATCGATCAACAGCCACTTAAATCCGATATCGCGCATTCTCGGTGGTGGCGCATTGTAACATTTTACTGTAATTGTGGAAATGAAAATGTAAGATTATACGGACGTGTATAATTACGTGGATAGGAAACAGCGCGCTCCAAGCGCGGGTGTCGACACGATGAGCGATAATATGGAGGGCGCACTCTGTTTTCCGTGTAACACACGGTCGCGTTCACTCCACAACATTTACACATCGACCTGTGCACCGTACGATCATGTACGTACGTACTCAGCCCTTCATGAAAACCCTCATTTGGAGCTCAATTTAAGGTTTACATATTCAGGGAGATTGGGGTTTAAAATGGGGATTAATGGGACATCCGTCATCTTGTTCCATTGTGGAGATACCAATGATATCGTGAATATATATATATATATATATATATATATATATATATATATATATATATATATATATATATATATATATATATATATATATATATATATATATGTATATAAATCCAGGTAAAGGTGTGCGCCATACGGCGTGACGACTACCGACTTCGTCCAGACACGTGTGATTGGTGTGGCATCTCCGCCACATGAGCCTCGAGCAACGTTACCAAGGAAACAAGTGAATGTAAAACCGAACTGTTTCGATAAAATGTACAATTTGTTTAATTTCTACTTTTCGTTAAAAAGTTCCCGATTTTCGGCAATTTGGGGAAAATAAATGTGTTCGTAACACCTTTCAAAATCGGATTTTTCTGCTCAAAGCAAGGTTATATTCTTCTTCTTCTTCTTATTATTATTATTATTCTTTGAAAAATATTAAAATGGAGTAAATATAAATGATACCATCTGTTTATTACGTACGCACAATTCGTTTTTGACGCCACCGCACCATGTAAAATACGCCCTCCTCTACTTCTTTTACCTCCACAGGACTCTATATCATCAGCCAACCTCCTTAATTCCATTGTCACTATGTATACTAACCCGACCCCTCTGTCCTCCTTTTACCTCATTCGGGAAACTCTTTTTATTCCCCCCCAACACCCAACTTCCAACCCCCATCCGCGGTGAGTGCTTCAATACAAAGATGGCCTCTTATATCACTCAATGTTTACGACGAACGTCTGTCGATGCATAAAGACAACACGCTTTGCTTTCTGTAAATACGACGTAAATGTCAAATGGTTAGTCTTTACTCGCAATTACCTCCACAATTACGCGTTCTTTATTCAAATTACAATCCTGTAACAATTATTAAATACCAAACATATTTTATATGTATATATATATATATATATATATATATATATATATATATATATATATATATATATATATATATATATATATATATATATATATATACCAAGGAGCATTGAAACGTTGACTCAATAAATATATATATATATATATATATATATATAGATATATATATATATATATATATATATATATATATATATATATATATATATATGACAGTGTTGTACATAATGACGAAATACAGTACATTTTAAAATAAGAGTTCCCTGACAGATTTCATTGCAGGGGGAAGCCATGAGGGCCATCATGCCACCACAATGGTTGCCAACCTATGGTTCTTTGTCAATGCTCTATCATTTTTTTAAATGCTGATGCATCAAGCAAGGAAGCAGCTCCAACCAATATTAAAGTCTTCAGTTTGACTAGGCCATAGTTCAAACGCAGGGTTCAAACCACTAACTTCCCAGATTCAGAACAGACGCTCAAACAATTACACCACCAAGTCTTGTGGTCATTTTATGCGCAGACATACAGAAGAGTGGGCATATTTTTATATATATATATCTATGTCGACATACCAATGATGTCCATATATACATGTATATATACATATATATGTATAAATCCAGGAAAAAGGTGTGTGCCATACACCGTGATGACTACCGAATACATCCGTACACATGTGATTGGTGCAGCAGCTCCGCCACGTGAGCCTCAAGCAATGTCGTTATATATATATATATATATATATATATATATATATATATATATATATATATATATATATATATATATATATATATATATATATAATTCCAGCAATCTCTGTGTGTCTGTCTGTCTGTTTGTTTGTCTGCGACCGCCGTTTCTCGACGACCGCCAGTCCGATCCGATTGAAACTTGCCAGGAATATTGCCGGGGACCCGCAGATGTGCCTCTTCGAGGTTTGATATCGATCGGACGAGCGGTTCCCAAGTTACGGCCATGTATCTGTGAACCAATGACAGGACACGGTGCTATGACATCACGAATGACGTCACAATTAATGTATATTTGATTAATTACTTTTTTTTGAAGGATTGACGTCACAATTCTTCTTCTTCGTTTGGTATGACGTCACAATCGACACTGGGGACCTGGGTATGTGCCTTTCTCTGGGTATGTGCCATACCCCAGGTATGTGCCAAACTCCCAAGGTTTGATTATTATTCAAATTATTAATTAATCCCAAGGTTTGAATTTTCCCGAGGGAAACAGCTGTTTCCCAAGGGTTTGAAAGCTGTTTTTTCCCAAGGTTGGAATTAATCGTGGTAGACATTTGTGAATACATTTACAGAGAGAGGGACGAGAGAGGAGGAGGGAGAGAGGAGGGGGAGAGAGGGGGCGAGAGAGAAGGGCGAGAGAGGGGGTGAGGGGAGGCAAGAAAGGGGAGGGAGAGAGGAGGGGGACAGAGGAGGGGGGAGAGAGGGGAGAGAGAAGGGCGAGAGGAGGGGGAGAGAGAAGGGAGAGAGGAGGGGGAGAGAGAATGGCGAGAGAGGGGGTGAAATGGGGGGCAAGAGAGGGGAGAGAGGAGGGGGAGAGAGAAGGGCGAGAGAGGGGGTGAGAGGGGGGCAAGAGAGGGGAGGGAGAGAGAGGAGGGGGAGAGAGAAGGGTGAGAGGGGGAGTGAGAGGGAGGCAAGAGAAGGGAGAGAGGAGGGGGAGAGAGAAGGGTGAGAGAGGGGGTGAGAGGGGGGCAAGAGAGGGGAGGAAGATAGGAGGTTGGGCAGAGGAGAGGGGAGAGAGGAGGGGGAGAGAGTGGGGGAAGAGGGGGCAAGAGAGGGGAGGGAGAGAGGAGGGTGATAGAGGTGGGGCGAGAGAGGAGGGGGGACAGAGGAGGGGGAAGAGAGGGGGGCGAGAAAGAGGGGGCGTCACAATTCCTCTTCTTCGTTTGATATGACGTCACAATTGATGCTGGGGACCTGATACTGCAGGCACGAAGCTGCACATACTGGCACGCACCGATGGGCCGGCCCCTACGGGCCCGCTCCTACGGGCCCGCACTAGTATTACTAAAACTCTCATCTTGTATGTATGTATGTATGTTCCCGAAATACAGCCAAAATGGTACACGATAGCGCAAATATTTTAGGGCCATGTGAGTCAACATTCGCTTGCGGTGTGCAGTATCAAGTTTCGTTCAAATCGGGCGGCGAAAAAAAATTATTAAAAAATCAATTCCCGATTCAGTGAAGTACTCTTCGGAAGAATTTGATCAATGGAAACAACCTCAGCAGTATAGTTCGCTAGAGCTGTCGTTTTTTTTAATGATTTTTTTTCATCAACTGCTGTCACAACGGGAACCCAACGGGTTCACGGGTCATCAAGTGTATATATATATATATATATATATATATATATATATATATATATATATATATATATATATATATATATATATATATATATATATATATATATATATATATATATATATATATATATATATATATATATATATATATATATATATATATATATATATATATATTTATATATATATATATATATATATATATATATATATATATATATATATATATATATATATATATATTTATATATATATATATATATATATCTATATTTATATATATATATATATATATATATATATATATATATATATATATATATATATATATATATATCTACATATACCAGGCTATATATATATATATATATATATATATATATATATATATATATATATATATATATATATATATATATATATATATATATATAGCCTGGTTTGGCGCAGTGGTTAGGGCAGCGGCTTGGGATCCAAAAGGTCCTGAGTTCAAGCCCTGTTGGGCCACTGAATTAATACACCAGGGGGTTGACTCAGCCTGTCATCCTTCCGAGGTCGGCGAAATGAGTACCAGTGTACTGGGCCGGTGTATACCCCGGTTAAAATAGGTGTACCATATCCCTGTGTCGTAAGAGGCGACCAGGGTTGCGTCAGGAAGGGCATCCGGCGTAAAACATGTGCCAAATCACTATGCGGATCATACGGATGATCCGCTGTGGCGACCCCTAACGGGAGCAGCCGAAAGAAGAAGAAGAAGAAGATATATATATATATATATATATATATATATATATATATATATATATATATATATATATATATAGATATATATATATATATATATATATATATATATATATATATATATATATATATATATATATATATATATATACACATAAATACAAATATAGAAATGTACATAAAAATATATAAATATATAAATAAATATATATATATTTATGTTCATATATATATATATGTATATATATATGTATATATCTACTATATAAATGGCAGTCCTTCTGTCTGTCTGTCTGTTTGTCTATTTGTTTGTAACCAATAAGCTCTGAGACCAGTGAACCGATCTTGATGAAACTTTACACACATATAGACCTAACATTCAGCTCCAGGATGCGCTGAGTGGCTTTCCATAAAAATGAAAATATATTTCTATATATATATATATATATATATATATATATATATATATCAAAAAAAATAAAAATAATAAAATTTCCATAAAAAAAAATGGCTTTCGAATAGTGCGCCGGCGTATTAATCGTAACAAAAGGCTCCATCGTTAAAAACGCAAGAGTTTTTTGAAATACGAAATGTTCGTATTCGTTGACTTTTTAAACATACACATTCTCCTGTTATAACAGCTTTGAAACCCGAAACATTATGCTACTGCGAAAGCGAACAAATTTGAATTCTCGAACTGCACGCGCACGGCAACAGCAACAGAGGCGTTCAGAGGTATGCCGTTTCATAATACATGTCTCCCAATTCTTACTTCAAGAACGGTTATAATTTTGACGTTATCAGGATAACAAATGTAAATAAATCAAATACGCTGGGCCAGGCTGGGTTATGCCCGACGTATAAATTATGTCACAAATGATGACATGAAACCAGCCTCACATTGTTGAGGCATTATGGTTTCTATATCTGATGTGGCAATAAATCTTAACATTTTTGAACTCGTCTTCTGCATATAAAACATGGCGGGGAAAATATAATATTATAGTGGTGATGAAAAATAAAAATAATGGTGGCAGCCTCTACAATTTTACAATTAACTGTGACATATACTCCTTCAGATCCACCGTCATCCACAGGATTCACGTGCAGTTCAAGTCCAGTGAATAACCTGAAATGGTACAAAGCTAAGCAGTAAACTGCCAGAGGTTAAAAAAAGAAAAAGTTTCGGTGACCAAAACCTGAAAAATAATGTAAATATCAGAGTTGTTAAAAAGGCCCTTTTCAGGGAACAAGTAATGGGTTAGAAACTGCAGTTATTCTGCAGCAATGTTAGTAAATTAAGCCTTGAACGTTAATGCAAACAATTGCTACAGGTGTTCCAACATTTGTTGATTCCTTACAAACCCTCTGACTGTACAAAAGCAGTGTTGAAACAGACTGTATTGCTACACCATCTGAAGCATTATTTGGACAATATCGCACTGCAGTAGGTAATATATTGCTATCATAATGGCAAGAGAAAGACAATAAACAGACAGACAGACAGACCATTATAACCCTTAAGAGTGTAGGTCTTCCCTTTGGAGAAATTGTAAAGGGAGCCAAGGTGTCAGTGAGTACAGTTTCCGATACCATCAAAAGGCACTTGGAAACTGGATGAAACTCTGACAGGAATAGGTCTGGCAGACCCAAAGCCACAACACAATCAGAAGACAAGTTTCTGAGAGTCAACAGCTTGCATGTTAAGCGACTCACAGGACAGCAGCTTCAAGCATAGCTTAACACTGGTCGAAGTAAGGAAGTCTCAGTTTCAACTGTGAAGAGAAGACTTCAAGCTGCAGGTTTGACAGGTCGAGTGGCAGTAAGAAAGTCATTGCTAAGATGGCAAAATAAGAAAAAAAAGGCTTGCCTGGGCCATGATGCACCACCAGTGGACCACTGAAAACTGGAAGTAGGTTTTATGGACCGATCAATCAAAATTTGAAATCTTGAATTTGAAATCTTTGAAATCTTTTGTTGAAATTGTTCAACAAAACTATTCCATGAGTTCTTTTTTA
>NC_140971.1:36593007-36813007 GCF_056783735.1 Eptatretus burgeri
CGTGTGCCTTCATGTGTAAGTTTTCCCCTTGTACATTTTACGTTTGGATCCCTGAGTGCGACATTTTGTGTATCCGTGTCCCAAAAATAAATAACCTATTGCGCTGCATAACTAACTGGACAACTCACTCAGACTCATTCGGACAACTTAACTAAAATTGCCGGCGCGAAAGCAAACATGCAGGTGAGGTTCCACGTATTTACAACTTTTACTAGCTCATAATTTTATTTACACTAACCATGGCCCAGGACTGATGGACTCTGTGGGAAAGAAGGCATGGCAAAGATAGTCACAGTTTGTGAGGGTGAGTGCCCCACAGCTGAAGGTCAAACATATTCGGGGCCTGTTCAAAAGGCCCCTTTGTTTGTCACTGAACCTTTCTTTTTTATTTTCAGTTTCCAGCTGCTGGAGGCAATTCACCCTCACCTAGCATGCCATATGCCATCGCACAGGCCATTTGAAGGGGGTAGCCAGGCTGCCAAAATGCTCTTTCTGGCTCCCTGTGCAGGAACAGGAAGGTCGCCGGCTGCCCAATGCAGTCCCAGACTCCTCCCTGTCATGAGCTGGATGGATGATGCAGAAACAAACACAAGTGGAACTGGATGGATGATGCAAACAAACGTTTCACGGGCTGCACCAATGCAGTCCTCGTGATGTGGCTGCCTGCAGGGCAGTCCTTGCAAAACGGGATGATCCTGGAGCACATGGTGATGGTTACTGACACAGGGGCAAATGCAAGAAGGGCTAGCAGGCATGGGGTTATGGCAGACAGGCAAACAAGGCATGGCAAGGCAAGGCAATGCAGACCAGGCTGCTGTAGCACAAACAGGCCGGCATGTGAAGCTGGCCGGCCTCTGGTGTAGCTCCGTGCGGGTCTGGAGGGAGTGCGGTGGTGCCGGCCACTCCTAAGGCGGGCTCGGACCAACTCTACTGATCCCCCCCCCACCAAACCTATCGCCTTTGCCTGTCTCTGTCCATACCCACTCCCTTAATTTGCAACACAAAACCAAATTTAGCCCCATCAAATTATTATATTTTTTTCATTTTCCTTTTACAAATCGCCCCGAACCCACTTTCTCGTCCTTGTCCGGCTAACCTATCATGTCAACCTCACCTACTCCCAACCCCTACGTTCCCTGTTTGGAGGTGAATATTGAAGAAACTAGCATCCTGTCCTGAGGCCCAACAAAGCCTCAGAATGGCCTCCCTCAGATCTCAGCGATCTTTCACCACGGTGAGTCCAGCGGCCTACCGCGAGTGAAGGGATGGATGGTGCGAAGGGGTACATTTCCCTCTCTACCCTAACATTTATTAATCCTTAAACTACCCCGGGGCTTTCCAAAAGAGCCTGTCACTTAAACTATTGGTTCTACCAACCAAGATTCCCGTCGCCTGTGTTGGTGTCCTTACAAATTTGGGCCCTGCCCTCAAATTTTCCCTCGTGCCCTTGCACGGTTTCATGGCTGGGCAGTGTGGCTCACTTGGCAGAAACGTCCCCTCTGACGAATCTCCAACCATGGCACCCCCGGGCCCTCAGGCTGCCTCTGAGCCTACCAGCTCCCTAAGATCTGGCGAGTGCCCTCCACGGCTACTCCCCCTCGATGCTCACGTGGCAGGCTGGCGCCACGGACCCCTTTTCCCCGGGTGCCCTTGCCCACAACACTGCCCACGCGGCCATTGGCACTACGGGTTCCGCTTCATGCGGGCCCACCCGTGCCCACTACGCTATCCTGGCCCCTCTTGGACCCTTGGCCTACCGTGGCCGACTAGTCCGGTGCCCGGGGTGCCCACTAAGCAATACTCACCATTCGCAGCCACACTCCCAGCCCGTCAACAGGACTCCTGCACCCCTCCAAACGGGTTTCGGGCCGACACTCGCACCAACAGCAAAACGACCTCCACTTTGTAAATTTGGCTAACCCACTAACTGACTTTACTCTCACCCTGGGATCCCTTGGGTGGGAATCACTCCTCCCCCCAATCACTCATTGCACCATGCATACCAGATTCGCTCCACTCACACAGCCCCGCTGGCCCTCACTCATTCAACATGTTTCCTTTCAATTCATTTCATCGCTTACATCAGTGAACACTGCCATTCCACTCACTGAATCCCCTCGCTATCTCGTGCTCCCAGTCATCCCTTACTCTATGGCACATCCTTTTAATACTACCTAGCTAAACTCCATGCCCACCATACATTCCATGTCTGTCCTTGTCTCCAAAATCCAAAAATCCCATTTTCTAATCTAACCTAACATTCCCACTTAAACTAACCATTCCACGGGCCCCATGAGGAACAACCCATGTCCCCACGAAGCAGGTCGAACTATCGCTAACCCATCCTGCAAACTAGTGCTTCCTGTACCCAAATTCACAGGATGTCCACCACATCCTGCAGGGCCGTATACTTGGAGTGAGGCTTTTTTCTTCTTTTCTGCAGCGCCATGATGGTGGTTTTTGGCATGCCCGTTCCTCGATCTGGGCGATGCCAACGTCCCTTCCAACGGGCGATACATGCAGCCATGACGTCACTCTGCAAATCTCCTCAAGCGCTCGCTTTCGGGGAATTCCAGACGCGGGACTACGTGTGCCGTTTCTACGGCATTTGTGCCGCGCGATTCCCGGTGATGACGTCACATGTGCACCGAGCCTGCAGCTGGCACTCACGTTTCATCCCGGGAACCCGCTACGCGCGCCCCGCGAAACAGAGACAGAAACCTCTCAGAAAACCGATCTTTATAGGCCCCTCCCCCATCCAACGACCTTCTGCGCATGCGCCCTCGTCATCCCTCCCATTGGAGAGGAAACATCGTGTGACTCCTTGTCCGCTCCCCATTGGACAGGCGTGCGGTGGACGGGGCGCTCCCATCCCTCTGGGCCGAGTCTCCAGCGGGGGCGTTTGGTGGCTCCGCCTTCCGCTTAACCTCAGACCAGATGCTCAATGGCGATTATCTTGGATCGGAGGCGGAGCATGGAAGACGCCTGCTGTCTGCCTATTGGCCACGGAGGCACAGTATGTCTGTATTAGACTCCGCCAACGCACGTGCCTGGAGAACATCGAAGTGCCAGTTCCATGCCAAACGCGAGAATGGCGCCGTTGTAGTTTTTATTGTAGTTCTAAAACAATCGTAGCGCATCTACACTTATTCACCCATGAGACAAGGGAAAGGAGCTATCTATAAAACACATACCGATATAACTAAACTAAAGGTCCCTGTATGTTCTTCTGCAAATTTCTACAACCGCAACAATATATGTATATATATATATATATATATATATATATATATATATATATATATATATATATATATATATATATATATATATATATATATATATATATATATATATATATATATATATATATATATATATATATATATATATATATATATATATATATATATATATATATATATATATATATATATATATATATATATATATATATATATATATATATATATATATATATATATATATATATATATATATATATATACATACATACATATACAAGCCGGTGGGTGACATGGGTGTCGCTATATAATTGCCATATAGTTTTTTGACAGATCATAAAGTGTCATAAAGTTTTTGACAGATCAGGCTGAAAATTTTTGACAAAGAGGTTGATTATAGTGTGCATAAAAGCGAGTAAGTGGATTCTTGATTTTCAAAAAATATATATATATATAAATATTTTGTGATTTTTTCAAAAATTTCAGTCCCATTGCTAGGCAACGGTGGCTCAAACGGTGCGCTTGGCAATAGCAACAGTGGTCAAAAGCATACAAATAGATCCTGGTATGAACTTACCAGTCAAGTTTCATCAAAATCTGTTGACTCCTCTGGCCTCCAGAGCTGTCCATTACATACAGACAGACGGAAAACCTGAGAATAACGGAAGTCTTGCAACCACCCAATAACGTAGTCTCGCGACCACCCAAAAAACCTGAGAATAACGGGAGTCTAGCGATCGCCCAATAATTGCATACTACTCATACAGTTTTTGACGGATCGGGATGAAATTTTTTGACAAAGAGGTTGATTATAGTGCACATAAAAGCGCGTAAGCCGATTTTTGATTTTCGCAAAAAATATATATAAATGTATTTTTCGGATTTTTTCAAAAAGTTCAAAGTCCCATTGCTCGGCAACGGTGGTGTCCATAGCAACGGTGCTCAAAAGCACACGACAAGGTCCTGGTATGAACCTTCCTGTTAAGTTTCATCAAAATCGGTTGACTCCTCTGGCCTCCAGAGCTGTGCATTACATACATACAGACGGAAAACCTGAGAATAACGGTAGTCTCGCGACCACGCAATATATATATATATATATATATATATATATATATATATATATATATATATATATATATATATATATATATATATATATATATATATATATATCTTCTTTTCTTCTTCTTTCGTCTGCTCCCATTAGGGGTCGCCACAGCGGATCATCCGTTATGATCCGCATAATAATTTGGCACAGGTTTTATGCCGGATGCCCTTACTGACGCAACCCTGGTCGCCTCTTACGACACAGGGATATGGTACACCTATTCTAACCGGGGCATACACCGGGCCCAGTACACTGGTACTCACTTCACCGACCTCGGAAGGATGACAGGCTGAGTCAATCTCCTGGTGTGTATTAATTCAAGCGGCCAATGGGGCTTGAACTCAGGACCTTTTGGATCCCAAGCCGCTACCCTAACCACTACGCCAACACCAGGCCTATACATATATATATATATATATATATATATATATATATATATATATATATATATGTTTCTATGTTGTTGCGGACCAAGGGTCGCAGGGTGCTCCAGGAGTGGGGGTATCCGTGGTTCTCCCCCTGGACTGACCGGGAATTGAGTCCGTCACACACGAATGAGTCTGTGTTGCGGCAGGTCGCTAATCGACCGAACGCCAAGAATTTAACCACGCGACCCAGTGTCCTCCATCTGACTTCAGTTTTACTGTGGTACACATAGTCTCCTTATCAGGGAATAGCGCCCTCAATGCATAATTGAGTTAAATTTACCTTATCGGGTGCAGCCGAGCGGAGATGCCAAGTACGCACCGGCTAATAAACAGATTATTAGGATATAACTTCCCAGCTTCGCTAATGTGCGGAATCATGCTGACCAATGAAGGAAAAGATGAAAACGAGCTGGGTACATTAATAACAAGCAAGGGCAAGGAAAATTACGTGGCACATTAAAAAGGGTTTATTCATAAATTATGTACAGCAGGAGAAAACAATTAAGGAATTGATGTGTGTGGCAAAATCAATTATTATTTACAAAAGGGACACAGTGGAGATTAAACCCGATAATAAACTTCTACAATCTCAACTTATGTTACACATAACAGGCACCATCACACACACACACACACACACACACACACACACACACACACACACACACACACACACACACACACACACACACACACACACACACACACACACACCCGAGGAAGTTATTTAGCCCAGAGAGATGAGGAACAGTTGAGGTGCAGCGACCTCATTATACCTGGCATGGTCAATAGACCTATGCAACCTAATCACTTTGGAAGGGGGAGGAGGGAAGAAAACTGGGGGTGTTTTTGGTGTGTGAGTGGGAGGTACAAAATGTGGTGCAATCTCATGCAAGAGGAAGGTTTGAATTCCCAAGAGGAATTCCCGAGTCAATCGGGAATTGGAAGAACAAAAGAAAGATAAGAACGGGTGAGAAGAGAGACTTAATGTGGCGTGTAAGAGGTCTGTATGTGTAAATGCTAATGGAGTCAGGCAGCGGCTCGCTTTGGTCTCTGGCTCTCTGTTCCATTATCACACAAACAAAAGGCAGACTAGCTGCAAGATATGCAGGGTGAGAAAGAGAGAAATAGAGAAAGAGCTCCTTTTTATGACTCCCCAGTGGTGGTGGCACTTGAGAGCGGAACAGGCGAAGTGATGGATATTTCCCCGCACCCTCATTGGTGCGCGGACACGAACCACTGTGTTGGCCCCGCCCCAGCAAGGATTATCCACTGGAAATGGCTTCATTTGCGTTGTGCTTTGCCACGCAACGGAGCTCCGAGAATAACAGCTGGCACAGGGTACCCCATCATGTGCCCCATCCATGAGCGTACCTCCACGTTCCTGTTGGTCGCGAAAGGTGGTGGTGGTTGAGACGTCGTGATTGTTGTGTTCGGAGTGGTGAAAGTAAGTGATATTGGATGGAGACAGCTCTGGCATTGTAACGGTGAGTTGTGGAAAGGTGGTTGAGGCATCGTAGCGGTGCTTGTGAGGTAGAGGAAGCGCTGTGGAGTTTGTAGTGAAGAGGTTGGGCAGAGGTTGTTGGGGCGATTTTATAGAGGCATTTATAGTGATTATGGTGACCATTGTAGCGTCGTGGTGAGCATGGTGAGGATCTGAGTTGAGGCGAAGGTTGGTTAATGGCGCGATGTTTGAACAGGAAATGGCGCTCGTATGCAAATGAGCTGTTCGGTGCCCTGTCTTTCAATGTTCCTGGTGGTGTCACTGATCTGATGTGCATGTTTGTGTGGCAGGGTTTTGTGTCTGAAATAAAGTCAAATAAATGAAAAAATATGGGAATGAAGCCCGAACTAAAAGCCCGATGCAATGCATCTTGTCCCATTTACCCACAAGACACTAGACATGGAAAGGGCTCACAAAACGAATACTATTGAGATAACTGCCTCAGGATCGCTATATGCTGGGTGCCATTGCCTTGGAGGAGTGCCGGTTTTACAGAACCACAACAATATGTGTGTGTGTCTGTGGGTGTATATATATATATATATATATATATATATATATATATATATATATATATATATATATATATATATATATATATATATATATATATATATATATATATATATATTGTTGTGGTTGACCAAATTCGCAAACCACCATTCAGGTCCCTTAGGTGAGATATCTCGGTAAGTATATGTGTAGTTAGGCCCAAACCCGTTGTCTAGAGGGAATAAATGTTATTCATGAGGGCTGCGACTCTTCAGGATAGCCGTTTTTCTTTTACTATCTTTATTTTGGACCAACCGCCATTATTACCACCACCAACCACGTCTCAACAGCCATCACAACAACAACCACCAACCACAACGCCGCTTCACCACAACCGCCACGACCTTTACCATCACAACTCGCCACCATCGCATCACCGTCATCTCGCGCCACTCGTGGGCACCGATGCTGGACTCGTGTAGAGCGCGCACCGAGCAGCGTGTTCAAAAGCATCGCGGACTTTCCGCAGAAAAACGGATCAAAAACGACTCACGCCCACTTTTGTTCCGTCCAATCGGTGAGCGAGGGGCGATTTGGCCCCGCCTCCAGGGCGTTGGAGGGCGGTCGCTATATGCAAATTCATGGATCAAAAAGCATTCACGCCCACTTTTTCTCGGGCCAATGGGGAGCGAGGTGAAAGGTCGGAGGCAGAGGGTCAAAGATGAAGGAGCGAAGCCACGGGACTTATAAAAACGACTGCGTTCGTCAGACGAGTTCAGTTCGCAGGAGGAAGAGTTGAGTTGGAAGCGGAGAAGCAGTTCGCAGTGGGCAGTTCGCAGTTGGGAGTTCGCGGAGTCGGAGTGAAGAGGACGGAGCTGTGGAGAGGCGGCGGCGGCGAAGGCGGACGAGGGGGTGCTCGCGTCGGATTCGGGGAACTGCGGAGAGAAAGGCCGGCGGCGCGACCGAGGTCGTGGTGGAGACGCTCGTCGCGGGACCCGCGATTTTGTGAAATCCTCCTTTCCCCGAGCATCAGCAACCCCCTCCTGTTTCCCCCCGCGCTGAGATAGTGCGACAAAAGGGGGCCCCTTCCCACCCCTACCAGACACTGTCCGCGAGGCCCGCGGAGTTGAGGCACCACCGCCGCTCCGCGTCTCATCATCAGACGGGTAGGCCCGACACGGTCTCGGCCCCAGGCCCGCCTACCCCCTCATCCTGGAGGGTGGTTCTCTTTTCTTTTGCTTTGGGAATATGTGTTGTCGGCGCCGTCTGTGAAGTAAAATTGTATAAGTGTTGCCGAGTGCCCGGTAGTCGGATAGATCTGCATTGTTGCATTTGCTTTTTGTCTTCTTCTTTTCTATGTGCTTTTGGTGGAATTGTATATGTGTGCTTTCCGTTCATCGCGAAATAAATGTGCTTATTGTTGAACTGTTTTCCCGCTTCGCTTCGTCATTTCTTTCATTGAATCCTCATCTTGCTTCACGTAAAGGGTTGGTCGTGGGTTAAGACGCCCGATAATTAATCGAACCGTCGAGGTCGATGAATAACACCGCTCGGTTATCCCGATAGTACGGAACGGGTCGCTTAAGTGGCCCGTGTCCGAAGTCGACCTGCGGCGAGGTGCGATCGCCCGGTCTACCCTCCGTGTGGGTGCTTAGGTAGGTCGAATTTGGCGAGCAACCCTATCCCACGCGGGGGCCGATTGGCTCGATCGCGGTGAGACCGAAAGGTCCACCCGTGACTGGTTCCCGGCGTTAGTCCGAGAGGGTCACGACTGGATTGTCCGTCCGGTGGGCGACGTGCCGCGATTCGAGTTACGTGGCCGTTCGCACGCCGGCAGGCGCGAATCTGCAACAATATATATATATATATATATATATATATATATATATATATATATATATATATATATATATATATATATATATATATATATATATATATATATACATTTATGAGCTAAATTATTATGACCACTGACAGGTGAAGTGAATAACATTGATTATCTTGTTACAATGGCACCTGTCATGGGGTGGGATATATTAGGTAGCAAGTGAACAGACAGTTCTTGAAGTTGATGTGTTGGATGCAGGCGAAATGGGTAGGAGTAAAGACCTGAGTGACTTTGACAAGGGCAAATTGTTATGGCCAGACGACTGGGTCAGAGCATCTCTGAAACGGCAAGGCTTGCGGGGTGCTCCTGGTCAGCAGTGGTGAGTACCTACCGACAGACAGGAGGGACAAACCACAAACCGGTGACAGGGTATTGAGTGCCCAAGACTCATCGATGCGCGAGGGCAACAAAGGCTATCCCGTCTGGTCTGAACCAACAGAAGGTCTACTGTGGCACAAGTCACAGAAAATTTTAATGGTGGTCATGGGAGGAATGTGTCACAATCCACATTGTATGGCACCTTGCTGCGTATGGGGCTGCGTAGCCGCAGACCGGTCAGAGTGCTCATGATGACCCCTGTCCGCCGTCGAAAGCGCCTACAATGGGCACGCAAGCATTGGAACTGGACCTTGGAGCAGTGGAAGAAGGTCGCCTGGTCCAATGAGTCCCGTTTTCTTTTACATCAAGTGGATAGCCGTGTACGTGTGCGCCATTTACCTGGGGAAGTGATGACACCAGGATGCACTGTGGGAAGACGACAAGCTGGGGGAGGGAGTGTGATGCTCTGGGCAATGTTCTGCTGGGAAACCCTGGGTCCGGCCATTCATGTGGACGTCCATTTGACACGTGTCATCTACCTAAACATCGTTGCAGACCAGGTACACCCCTTCATGACAATGGTATTCCCTGATGGCAGTGGCCTCTTTCAGCAGGATAATGCGCCATGCCACACTGCACATTGTTGGGGAATGGTTTGAGGAACATGATGAAGTGTTCATGGTGTTGCCCTGGCCTCCAAATTCTCCAGATATCAATCCGATTGAGCATCTGTGGGATGTGTTGGACCGACAAGTCCAATCCACGCTAGCTCCACTTCACAATTTACAGGACTTGAAGGATCTGCTGCTCTTGTTTTGGTGCCAGATACCACAGGATACCTTCAGGGGTCTTGTAAAGTCCATGCCTCGGCACTGTTTTGGCGGCACACGGAGGACCAACAGCATATTAGGCAGGTGGTCATGTTTTGGCTCATCAGTGTATATATTATGTATGTGTGTGCATCTGAAAATCATAGGAAAAAATGACAACATGAGACGAAGGAGAAACCGTCTTCAAACAAGGAAATGTGGTCATTTGGCCCAACATTGCCGTGGTACACATCTCGGGTTCATTATTCTTGCTCCAGCTTTAAACATCAATCTTCTTGACAGTTCACTAAAGTCCAAATAACCCGATGTTTGAAAACACACTGCGTGTGTAATAAATGTTCTCACCTGCTTTGCACCGAATAGAACACTGAACGAGTCACTGGTGAAAATGAAACAAATATTCGAAATTGAAAACCTCATTGTTTGCGATTTGGCGCAGAGGTTCAGCACAACAATGCAAGTGTGAACACTGAACAACCAGACAGATCATTAATCTGAGAAACATTCCGAGTTATTTGAGATGTTCCTCAGGTTAGGTGATGCACGTGGTGTCGAATACATTGTATTACGTTGATCACCATGTCCGTAATACGAGGGAGATGAAAATCAGATGAAAATAGAAAATAAGGATGAATTTTAATTGGAAGCTTAAATGGTTGGAAAATTAATTACTGAAAATAAATAGCAAGTTTCGTTAGTAAATCCCCTTTTTAGCTCGCCTGTTCGAAGAACAGAGAGCTATAGCGATACCCCCGGCATGAGCGTGAGCGTGAAAATGTTAAAGTTTTTGTTGAAAGTTATTTTTTCCTTTCTAATGTATATATATATATATATATATATATATATATATATATATATATATATCGGGGCGTATTATATGATACCGGTCGTCCGTCCGTCCGTCTGTCTGTCTGTCTGTCCGTCCGTTCCTGTCCGCACTCCCAAAGTTTTCAACTTTCACATTTCATATTTGGTACGTAGGTACAGACTGTGGAGACGGTGTGTCGCAACATACGTTAGTCATCTAAAGTGGTTGCCATGGCAACCAGGATGCTGTTTTCCATCCGTTCCTGTCCGCACTCTCACTCCCAAAGTTTTCAACTTTCACGTTTCATATTTGTTACATAGATACAAACTGTGGAGACGGTGTGTCGTGACATACGTTCGTCATCTAAAGTGGTTGTTGTTTCCCACCCGTTCCTGTCTGCACTCTAACTCCAAAAGTTTTCAACTTTCACGTTTCATATTTGGTACATAGATACAAACTGTGGAGACGGTGTGTCGTGACATACGTTCGTCATCTAAAGTGGTTGTTGTTTCCCATCCGTTCCTGTCCGCACTCTAACTCCAAAAGTTTTCAACTTTCACGTTTCATATCTGGTAGATAGGTACAGACTGTGGAGACGGTGTGTCGCGACATACGTTCATCATATAAAGTGGTTGCCATGGCAACCAGGATGCTGTTTTCCATGTCGTAGCACAATTCTTTTTTACCTTCTTGTTCGGGCGTATATTGTGCTCACTTGCGCTCTTGTTAATGATTACAATATATAAATACATATATTGCTTTAAAATTATTTGGATCAGACTTCACTGCAATGCTTTATAAAAAAAAATATTAATTATTCGACGAGTCTTTTAAAAACGATAAATGTATAAACAGGCGAGCATTGGGTGGCTTTGACACCAACTCTGGTTTTAATATGAGGCATCATCCTTGGTGATGACTTCTTGTAACCCTTAAAAAATATGGTGAATGCTATCCTTTGGCGGATGTATGGTGTTCAATGGTTTGGTATGGTAAGTCCATGGTATATGCAGTGTACTCTTATTTTCCTTCTTATCTTTTAACAGCCCCAATGATTCCGATCTTGTAGAGTCGGCCAGGCAACGTTTTCGAGAAGGAATGGTATTTATCAGTGGTGCTGAATGCTTTATACCCTACATGGTATCATCATTTCTGGACGAGGGCACATTTTCCATGGTATTTGAACAGAACTTCTGTGTCAAGTAAAAAAACGAAACTGTATCGTCTCTCCTTCTTTTGTTCTCTCTTCCAATGGTTTGATATTTCTTTCCTGTTTTCGGTGGTCACGTGACTTCAAAATCCCATTCTTTTCGTTTCGCGCCAATTGATTCGTGCAATAAGCACGTTATATTTTCCTTATTATTTTTTTCTCTGTGTTTGTTTTTGAAACACACCCACACACACCCACACACACCCACATATACGACGAGCTGTTATCGAGCATCGGTCTTGCTGAAGCAGTTTCTTGGCAAGGGTTGTCCTGGATGGTTTGCCATTGCCTTTCCAGCAGTAGTTATGGCAGGAATTTGGAATTTGTTCATGGTGCCGGCAATATCTCGCCGACTCTTCGTGAAGGAAACCAGGGGATCTATAACGTCCATCAACTAATTCAGGCAGACTGGATTCCTATTTCACGTCCATCCGAGGGACGGCAACACACATTGATGAATCGACCTGCCTGGGAAACAACGGGATGACAGTTTATAGCTGTGTCAGGATTCAAACCAAGGCTCGAGACAGCTATATATATGTGTGTCTAACTACTTTTAGTAATTCATATACAAACATATGTGTATGTATTGTTGTCGTTCTCAGAACCGCATGCATCCAACAAATAGTGGTCCCAAGACAGTTATCCCATTAATATACGTGTAGATAGTCCCTTCCCTTTTGTCTTGCGGGATAACAGGGGCATGCGTTGCAATGATCTCAGAGCTACGTTTGCATGTATCATTTTTTCTTCACTTCGTCCCTACTCTTCTTTTTGTCTGATTATTCCTGAGGTAAATCTGAGCCACGTGTGCCTTTGTTGTGAGGTGTGCCCTCAGGGAGGCCAGCGCATGCGGCACCGCCACAGCAAGGAACGATGACGTGCAGGCATTGGCAGCGCAGAGCCCTCATTCCCAAGCGAGCCCAAAACACAACGTGTGCAGCGAGTCATACAGTGCACTTTGCAGTGTGGGATTATCGACTCGAGCTTCCGATGATCTGGGGAAGATTGCCGGTTGCATTAAAATGGCATACGAATGAATACCTCTAAAGAGGCTGCACGAATGGTGTTTTTCACAACACAGGAAACACATCCAGCACGATGCCCACGCTGCACGAAATGCGTGCGGAGGCCGATAAAGGTGACTCCACGCCAATTTGGGCAGGATGTGGGTGTGCGGGATAAAAATGGTGCGTTCCTGTTCAACCAAATATTTGACCCATATCGGTGTTCGCCCCGTGCACATGCAAGCAGAGTCATGCGAACGCGAGCGCTGACCACATGCGTAATGATCGAACCGCATGCACTGTATGGAATGTGCTGGAAGGCAGACATGTACACCGCTCACGAAACATGCATGGATTTATCCATTATGATGTTCCTTCAGCCCTCACTGGCAGCAGTGGATTCTCCATGGATGGTGAACGTCTTCTCGTCTCTACAGCCAGCGAAGTTGCGATTGAGCCGGGGAGTGTTGTAAGGTGCGGGCCGCGTTGGCACGCGCGGAGCAGGCACATTGATTTGCGCTGGTTATGCACCTGAGCGGGCATGCGGGACCTTCGGCCAGTCGCCAGGGCATGGCCCGGCGGGTTTTGCAGGATGATGCGCGTGCCAATTTCGGTGTGGGCGATTCGTGTCATGTCGTGAGGTCAGAGTGGAATATTGCCACTGTTTGAGATGACCTTGCCGGAAACAAAGTGAGGCGTTTTCCGGCCAAACTTAGCGGGCCACATGAGGGGTCGGGGCCAATTGGAGCGCCCGATTCAGGTGATGATGTTTCGCTTCGGGGTGGCCCCTCCCCCCCCCCCCGCGCTGAGAGTCTTATAAAGGTCGAAGGGACACATTCGCCGCCTCGACGCCCACCAAAAACTCTTCAAAAGAACTTTTAAAAGACTCTCCAAGACCCCAAAAAGACTCTCCAAGACCTCAAAACACTCTCCAAGACCTGAAAAAGACCCCCCAAGACTTCAAGAAGACTACCTGCCTCAGAGAGTGCTCGGGAATTTATGGACCTCCCTCAGCGGGGAGGGGCCTTGGTAAACACACCTCACTGTCCACCTCTGATTGGACAGGTCCTACGGCCCACCTTTCCGGGGAGGGGCCTTGGCCCCTGCCGGGAAACTCCAGCCACTCATCCACGCGGGCCCACACTCGACGAGTAACAGTATCAACACTGCAACGCCCCCTGCCGGGAAACCTCAGCCAGTCTTCCACGTGGGTTCATACTTGACGAGTCACAGTATCAATGTTGCACAGGCTGTCATGCAAGAGTTACAACGTTTGTGGAAGGAATGTTGGTGGAAGCGGCAAGGAACGGCTGCAAGACCCTGCCTTGGCAAGTCAGAGTGCTTGGAGACAGCGGGTGGGAAGTGGATCGTGATGGGGAATGGAATGGTTGTTGATTGTTCGTTGGAGGGTTCGTTGGATGTAAAAATTTAATAACCTCACTTAAAAGAAATCGCAACTCACGCCTTTGATTCCTCCCACGAGACAAAAGGAAAGGGATCTGACTGCACATATACTTAATGACATAACTGACTTTTGGGACATCTGTATGTTGAATGCAAATGGTTTCCAGATCCGTATATATATATATATATATATATATATATATATATATATATATATATATATATATATATATATATATATATATATATATATATTGTTGCAGGCCGGGGTCCAGTGGCGAGAATGACCGCAAGGTGGGGGAAGTTACGTCGTCTCCCACCAGACTCCCGGAATTGTAGGCTGTAGCTCACGGCCAACTCCGTGACGCGGCGGGTCGCTTAACCGACCGTGGACGCCAATACCTCCACTGCATAGTGTAGGGTCTTTTTGTCTGGAAACAATTTACCAAATTAACCACACGGTGTAGTATACCGGGTTACTCTACCGACTGCAGTACAGTTCCAACTACCGACTACCAACTCCGGTTCGGGTGCAGTCGAGCGGAACTGCCAAAGCCGTGCCGGCTAGGATGAGCAGATTAACGGGAACAAAGACCCAGCTAAAACTCAGATCCAAACCATGCTGGACCAATGAAAGAAAGGACAGAAACGAACTGGGAACATTTCTACAATGATTTATTTTAATAAACAAGGAAATTTATGTGGCACAGAAACAGGTTTATTGGGGTGTTATGCAGGGGAAAGAAAGAAGATGTAGTGCGACAATTTACAGCAATTATTAAAGAAGACACAGAGGAGACTTACGTGGGAATACACAGGCAGATTTACAATGATCGAAAACACTTATCCAGTTTCTACTCATTAGACTGGCACCACATCCTCAGACACACACTCGGACAAAATAAACCCAGTTGAAGGCAATGGACTTTTGCAGCCAGGGAGGGGGGCGAGTTGAGGTCACAATTCTTTCGAGAACCTGAGTCTCGGGGAAAGGAATGCTCCGTGGTGCGGCACTTGCCAACAGTCGTGCAGTCAGGTCTACAGCCGCCCGTGTAGAGTTCGGGTCTGTGGAGTAGCTCGAGTGGGCCGGGACCAGTAGTCAGGCCGTCGGGGCGAGACGTGAGCAGAGCCAAGCAGCGGTAACCCCTTCATTTTCCAACCAACTCCGGCCTCCAAGCACAGAACGAACGACCTCCAAATAACTGAACGAACGACCCCCCAAAGAACTGAACAAATGACCCCCAAATAACTCAAGACTGAGGATGGTGTCATGGTTTATAGACCTCCCTCAGCAGGGAGGAGCCTTGGTGAAGCCGATACCACTGTTCGCCCTGATTGGACAGGGCCTCCATGGGTCTGCCCCTTCTGGGCGGGTTTCGGCCAGGCACTGGCGAGGCCCGCCTACTCCACACGTGTTTGGGGAAGGTGAATGACGGTGCAGCCACGTTGCGTATGTTTGGGGAAGCCGAGATGGAACTGGAACAGCGAACGTGGAGATTTTGCCTCGGACAAATGAGTCTCTGTAGACAGCGGGTGGACAGTGGTACGCTGTAGCCAGTGAACTGAGGCTGCAAGCGCTCGGAAGGTACCGTGGTTCCATAAGAGGGGAAATAAAAATTTATTACCCGAGCTAAAAAAAACATTACAATGCACCCCTTTGATTGCCCACTGCACACAAGGAGGGATTCTGTCTGCACATACACTTAACGGCATAACTAACTTCGGGGCACCTGTATGTTTGAATGCATACGGTTCCGAGAACCGTAACAATATGATTAAAAATAGACAGCTCAGGAGACATTTTGTTGAGAGAGTAAAAACACACTCAGCCCAAAAGAATATGATTCTTTGTCAAAATCCTGACGTTTGAAGAATACTATTTTCCGTCCTTTTATTTTATTCTTTTCGGCTGTGTGTTTTTACTCTCTGTACAACATACACGACATGGCCAAAAGCATGTGGACCCCTGCTCGTCCAACTTCTCGTTCCAAAATCATGGGCATTAATATGTAGTTGGTTCACCCCTTTGCTGCAACCACAGCCTCCACTCTTCTGGGAAGGCTTTCCACTAGATGTTGGAACATTGCTGCCCTGGGGGGAATTGCTTCCATTCAGCCACAAGAGCATTCATGAAGTCGGGTACTGATGTTTGGCGATTAGGTCTGGCTAACAGTCAGTGCTCCAATTCATCCCAAAGGTATTCAATGGGGTTGAGATTAGGGCTGTGTGCAGACCAGTCAAATTCTTCTACACTGATCTCTACAAACCACTTCTGTGTGGACCTCCCTTTGAACATGGGGGCATTGTCATGCTGAAACAGGAAAGGGCCTTCACCAAACTTGCCACAAAGTTGGAAGCACAGAATCGTCTAGAATGTCATTGAATGCTGCAGCATTAATATTTCCCTTCACTGGAGCTAAGGGGCCTAGCCTGAACAATGAAAAACCCGAGACCTTTATTCCCAGACCATTATTCCTCCTCCATGAAACTTCACAGTTGGCACGATGCATTCGCACAGGTAGCGTTCTCTTGGCATTCGCCAAACCCAGATTCATCCATCGGACTGCCAGATGGTGAAGCGTGATTCATCACTCCAGAGAACGCATTTCCACTGCTCCAGAGTCCAATGGTGGTGAGCTTTACACCACTCCAGCCGACGCTTGGCATTGTGCATGGTGAACTTAGGCTTGTGTGTGGTTGCTTGGCCATGGAAACCCATTTCATGAAGCTCTTGACAAACAGTGTTTGTGTTGACGTTGCTGCCAGGGTCAATTTGGAACTCAGTAGTGAGTGTTGCAACCAATGACAGACGATTTTTTCACGCAACACGCTTCAGCACTCGGCGGTCCCGTTCTGTGAGCTGGTGTGGCCCACCACTTCATGGCTGAGCTGTTGTTGCTCCTCAACATTTCTACTTCACAATAACAGCACTTACAGTTGACCGGGACAGCTCAAGCAGGGCAAAAATTTGATAAACTGACTTGTTGGAAAGGTGACATCCGATGACGGTGCCACGTTGAAAGTCACTGAGCTCTCCAGTCTGGCCCATTCTAAGGCCAATGTTTGTCTCTGGAGATTGCATGGCTGTGTGCTTGATTTTATACACCTGTCAGCAATGGGTGTGGCTGAAATATCTGAACCCACTAATGAGAATGGGTGTCTGCATACTTTTGGCATGTAGTGTATATACATGTATATATATATATATATATATATATATATATATATATATATATATATATATATATATATATATATATATATATATATATATATATATCCCTGCTCCTGGTCAAGAATTATAATTACATAGTAACAATGTACATATATATATATATATATATATATATATATATATATATATATATATATATATATATATATATATATATACATACATATGTACATACATATGTCATTTCAATTACTGTTTAGTAAATTTCTATATTAGGTTTAATCTGTAATACACCGTCACCCACAGCTGCACCTTCATCTACAGTCCTCCACAAACCTACATGGGGTCTGCCTTGCAGGCACGTAAAACGTCGGCCATTAAGCTTGCAGTGCTAGTGTGAGAAAATTCTGAGGAAATCTGGAGATTCAATATCTCAGTGGGCTTTCAATGTATAAGTGTTGAGTTCCTTGGCTTCGAGTCCTGGGTAATCAGAATTTTTTCACACTCATCCCATGCAGGAGTTTATACTTGTTTTTTTTGTTTCCACTGAGTATAAAACACAAAGAACATCTACTAGACTAGGCCAATTTCTGAGATATGTGACTGCATTGGGCATTTTTGAGGAGAAGCAGGTAAACTAGTTTTTCTGAAGCATTTGACTATGCTGAAAATGAATATTTTGTTTACGAAGCTGAATTTTGAATTTTAGTATCAAAAAACAAAATGGCCACCAAACAAAATTTCAAACGCCCATAACTTCTGAACGAGTGGTGATAAAGTCATGATCTTTGTGTCTAAGACCATGTTTTTGACAGCTATGAATGCACTGAACACAACAGATTATAATTATATTCAATATATATATATGGGTGAAACCAGTAAGAATTACATTGCCAGACATTAAAATTAAGTAATCATAACTGATTTGTTAAGAAAACCATGCGAAAACTGATCATGTAACACATATGGCATTTTCAATAAATTTTTAATTTTATATTTGTTGGTGAACATCTTCACAAAATAATGATTGTAATGTTACTATGTCAGAATTTATTCACTCGCAACGAATTACATTGCAGACAGTCGAATGTAACTGTGCTCCATCACACAAAATGTGTTAAACTCAGTCCATTTTGTTTTTACACATGATGCTACTATCTGCACATTTGCAAGCCCTGGTGCATACCTGTTTCGACTTTCTGCATGTGCAATTAAGCGATGTACATCCCTTTGTGCATCCATATGACACAATATTCTCAGCCAATGCTGTGCCAATCCAGAGTATATCTTTGTAGCTGATAGTGTGACCAGCATTATGGAACATTGCTACCAGTTTTTTAGACCGAGTTGCTTGGTGCAATGTTGACCCAAGTCCAACATGTTTCAGAGTCATTTTCTTTCCCCCACTCACACTATAGACGAGGTCCTGTGCAATACTAAGCACCCTTGTTCTTTTGTGTGCGTCCTCCTCTTCATCTTCCACCTCATCATTATGTTCATCAGAATCCAATTCCAATAGTGACTGTCCACCTAACAAGAGACGGATAAACATATACACACTTGGTGGAACACAATCTATTGCTGCCTCTTCGCTTACATATACTCCATTGTATGAAGGGTGAGACAGCTTATCTAATCGTAGTTTTAGTGCAACATGAACCATGGAGAGAAAGCCATCTTCTGGGGGTTTGAAGACAGGAATAGTTGTCAACTCATCATCCAAATCCTGATCATACCACTCAGAGAATGGGATATTGCGGAATTTTACAGGCAGAAGTATTGTTTGTTTACCACATGCAGAGTTGTCATGCAGTAAAATAAATTCATAGACATCATTGACAAGAGTTGACAACTTTTCTTGGAATGTTGATGGGTGGCTCATGAAGGATCTTGGAATTTCGATGCCTGCTTCATCTGCCAATTTTTTGTAGTGCAGCCAAACTCGTTCTAGCTCCAAAACATGACCTTCATCTGCTGAGTGCCTCAATTCCTGCCCAAGCCAGACCATGGCTAAATCAAAAGACTTATTTTCAACTTTGGCTTTGACATATTTCGCAGCTGACAGAATTTGGTTACTCATGTTCTTGGTCATAACAGTGCATGTCTTTTGCATCATGCTGGTGCCCTGACAGAACATGCAGAGTTGCCAGTCTATTGGCTTTGTTTGGCTTCGCAAGCCTGCAGATGTACAGTGTGGGGCATTAGATGCATGACCATCTGAGTGTGTATGTAAGGTCTTACCATACTGTTTCTTTAATCACTGAATTTTTTCCTTGCTTGTATACACAGCGTAACATGACTTATGCCATACCAGTACTGGTGCTGAGGTAGCTTTGAAGGCTGAAGTCAGTCTGTCTGTTGCATCTCTGTACTTGGCGTCCCTTAACTTTTTCCTTGCTGCAGTGGCATCCCTCATGGAGTTGAGGCCTTGTGACGTTGCATCGAATAATGCATCATGTTTGGATTCTTGACAAATGATGCACAGCTCAATAGATACTGGCGTTGATTGCTTCAGGCTAACGACTGGGTCGATGACTTCTTTGCTCTGAAAATAAATATGGAACATAAATTATTATTAATAACGAAAATGTAGGCCTACCTATAGGTATTAATAACTGTTATAAAATACTAGGTTAGGTTAGGTTAATATTGCTTTATGCCTCAGTTGAGGATATTTCACTCATATCGAGGCAGTTGGTTTGGGAATGGTGGAGGAAGACCCGAAAATCGGGAGAACACCGACCTGCGGCAAGTAAATCGACAAACTTTCTGACACTGGATCGAGTGGGACTCAAACCCAGGCGGTCAGAGACCTGTGATCCGTGAGCCAGCGCTATAGACCACTTTCCCACTGTGGCCCCTATAAAATAATACATGTTATGCCAGACTAGCAATATTTAACCTAATTGTATAACATACATTTTGTCATTATTTGTCCCTTATCTTGACCGGAGTGTTAAAATAGTGATTTCAGCATTTCAGAATTACACAATTGTTAATCTGATGTGTTCAGCACATTCATAGCTATCAAAAAACATGGTCTTAGACACAAAGATCATGACTTTATCATCACTCGTTCATAAGTTATGGGCATTTGAAATTTTGCTTGGCTGCCATTTTGTTTTTTGATAATTTTGATACTAAAAATTCAAAATTCAGCTCGGTAAACAAAATATTCATTTTTAGCACTGTCAAATCCTTTGGAAAAGGTTGTTTACCAGCTTTTCCTCAAAAATGCCTTCAGAACTTTATGCAGTCACATATCTCAGAAATTGGCCTCGTCTATACTCTTTCCATGAAATAGGCAGATTAGGTGTATATATGAAGGGGAGGGGACAGGTTAAAGAAGGATTTTTAAGTCTTGAGATTATTGAGATATTGATGGTGTATGTGTGCTACTGAGAGGGTAAATGGGCAAGCCAAAGATTTAAGTGCCTTTGAATGAATGGGATATGGTAGTGGGTGCCAGGCATTCCAGTTTGAGTGTCAAGAACTGCAATGCTGCTGGGTTTTTCATGCTCAACAGTTTCCCCGTGTGTATAAGGAATGGTTCACCACCCAAAGGACATCCAGCTAACAGTGGGCCAGTGGTTGAAATCAGCTCATTGATGAAAGAAGCCAAAGGAAGTGGACACGAATTGTACAGGCCAACAGATAGACTACAGATAGTCAACTGACAGTCCAGTATAACTTTAGTACCGAAAGACCCATAAAAGAATGTACCATTTGTCTCGTGACATAAATAGGGTATGGCAGCTGACAACCATACAGAGTTCCACTTCTTTCAGCAAAAAACAAAAACCTGTAGTTACAGTGGACTAAGGAACAAAAACACTGACAATGGAGGATTTGAAAACATAGTCTGGTCTGATAAATCCCAGTTCCTGCTGTTTCACACTGATGGGAGGACTAGGGTATGGAGAAAAACCACACAAGTACATGCATCCATCATGCCATGTGTCAACATTGCAGACTGGTGGTGGTGGTGTGATGGTGTGGGGTATGTTTTCATGACACACATTTGGCCCCTTGATAAAAGTGGAGCAACGTTTGAATGTCACAGGATATGTGAACATCATTGTTAATCAGATGCATCCCTTCATGGCAGCAGTGTATCCATCTGTGAATGTGCCTTTGAATCTTCTTCAGCAGGATAATACCCCATGCCACAAGGCTGGGATTGTCCAGGAATGGTTCCACGAACGTGACAGTGGACTCAGCTTACTGCAGTAACCTGCCCAGTCACCAGATATCAATCCAATTGAGCATCTGTGGGATGAGATTGAATGAGCTATTCAGAGTAGAGATCCATGACCAGCCAACTTGACAACTGTGGGAAGTAATGGAGTCAACATGGGCCAACATCCCTGTGGAACGCTTTCGACACATTGGAGAGTCCATGCCAAACAAATTGAGGCTGTTCTGAGGGCAAAAGGGTGGTGAAACTCAATGATAGGAAGGTGTTCCTCATGTTTTGTACACTGAGTGTATATACATATATTTGTTATTCTCAGCCACGAGCCGGTTTTGTCAGGCAGGTAAAGCGGTTATAGATTGCTGCCTGGATGTTATTCCCTCCTGACAAGTGTCGCCGCCGTTATAACAATTAGAGCTTCCACAGCGGCTGCGGAAAAGCTGTCAGAGCAATTGCTATGTGCTTTGGGGCAAGGAAGATTGGGCTGGGTTTGCGAGGAAAGGGGGTGAAGAGGGGAGGAACCATGGGATCATGGAGAAGGGAGGGACCGTCCAATTATGTAAACTGCCTGAGTTCAGAGTTCTACCAACACTGGGAAAGCAATGACATTTATAAACCTACAACCTTGTTGCAATCCTCTGTTGCAACTGAATAAAAACAGCAATAGTAATAATGTTATTGAAATATATTTATTTTTGGATGGACTGTACTCTTCACAGAGTGTTGATGCTGCAAAGCAGCTTCTTGACAATGGTTACACTGGGGAGTTTACCATTGCCTTCTCAGTGTTGTTTGTCAGTGTTTTATCCTTTTAAATTCTGAGCATTAAGCAAAGAAGCAGCACATACCGTTTTTTTTTTGTCTTTGGTATGATTTGGCCAGGGTTTTAAACCACTGCCCTCCCAGATTCAGAGCAAACACCATAACACCACCAAGTCTGGTACGAATCGTAATCACAATAATAATTTATGAAAAAATGTAAAATATTCGATTTTAAATGCTTATAAAGATACTGCTATTCCTCCAGCTCTTAATAACTAACAAAGGACCCAAATGAGACCATTGTGTCTGTGCTTTATCTTCAGGTAAGCATGGATGATTAGTAAGGAGGAAACATTTACTTACTAACCATTGTCCATTGTCTTTACCAATATCCTTATCGTTCATGTAAAGGTACACTGATATCTAGTAATGTCTTTGTTCTGCATGTCATATATATATATATATATATATATATATATATATATATATATATATATATATATATATATATATATATATATATATATATATATATATATATATATATATACTATAACTGATATCTACTAATGTCTTTGTTCTGCATGTCATATATATATATATATATATATATATATATATATATATATATATATATATATCTATATATATCTATACATATGTACAAGCTCCTCATGAGCCTAACTTTCAGTGGTTCATATTATACCCTAAACAATTTATTTTGAGGTCTAGTAGATCACAATGGACGTTTAATTATTTAAATATATCGAATCTTATTTCACAGATACTCTTTACCTGTATCATTGTCCTAATGTTATACTTCCTCCCCAATTTTATTTATTCATTTCTTTCACAAACTCCGATTGTTCAGCACTTCCTTCTCACCCTCTCACTCCGTCTTCCCTCGGCCCTCCCGCTTGATGTAACACTTGCAGCATTTGCTCATTATAACCGTTTCTTTTCACCCATCGTGCATTGGAGCATCTCCAGCATAACAATTAACTCCCAACACGCCACGCCGAGTGGAACAATCACTTGTTATAAATACGTGAAACAATGATGATTTAGATATACATATCATATGGTCGCAGTGGTGCACCCGCGTGGCTCTCAGCGATCGGCTTGTATTTCTTTTGAACTGCGGAGACAAGGAGAATTACAGGGTCCATTTTTACAATGATTTTTCTCTTGCCGGCTGACATGAGTTTTGTCAATAGAGAGCACAGCGTGTTTGAAGGTCCAAAATGGGTACAATTGTTGAGACGGTTCCGCCATCGAGTCAATTTCTACAGAGAGGCAGTGGAGCAGCACGAGAACCGCAGGTGCACAGCGAGCCGGCGTCAAGATCATGTTGCCAATGAAAGGGACGAAAAGAGAAAATGTTGTTTAAATAGTCGTTCGAACTTTCTGTACATAATTACAAGTAACTATAGGAAGATTTATGAATCCACGCCATGCTGCCAGACGTGCAATGCATTTTATGGTAGCGGGGATAGAAAAGTGCAACAAGAGACCTAGGTATATTTGCAGGGTCCAAAGATACGGCTTCGTTGGGTCAAGCCGATTGATTATACAGACTCCATAACCCATCACCGTTTCCCAAAGACAAAGACATTCCTCTCGTTTCACGCTTTGCCTCTGGGGGTGAGAACACACCTCGTTCCATGGAAACTGGTGTCGCGGCGCGAGAGTGAGCGCCGTGCGCGCCATTAGCCAGGGTCGCGCGGGGAGTCGCGGGCATGTTCGGGCGTGCCAAGACCTAAGCGAGCATCTGCGCACAAATCTCTCCATTTCTTTCTCAATCTGTCTTTATTACCACCCTCATTCATGTCGAACTTGTCTGTGTTTCTGTCTCGACTGGGCTTCAATTTAATATTTGTATGATCAACACCTTGGTGAAATTCGTTAAAATAATGAGGCTGCACGTGGTATATAAATAAAAGCTTTCCTTAAAAAAATAGGATTCTTCTAAACTTACATTCAGTAATCACTGAATATTGTTGTTTTAATAAAATCTAAATCGAAATAACATGGAATACTTTCCCAGGTTTAGAAATAGAACACAGACCGGCTCCGATCAGGCTGCATCGCCACTTACCCAGATTTGATCTGGCATCGTTGGCTTCTTTGGCTTTCCCTGTATTCAATTGTACATCTTTAATCACCGGCAACCACAGAGGCTGAAATATGGTGCAGTTAGTAATCTAACAGCACTATATTGTTACACATGCACTAATTGCATTGATCACATACGTATATTACGTTCTGGCACAATTTTGACACAAAAAAATTTCCAATTGGGTTTTTGCTGGATATCCAAACTGCATGCAAGTATTTACCAGATGATTCCTAGTATGTCTTTCCCATGATGTTCCACTCACCTTGGGAAATTTTGCTGTCATTTCAAGATGTGCGAGGTGTCACAGGAGAGAAACTGTCACCTTCTCATGGTTTTGAATTGTGCTAAAGCTCAAGAACCGAGGGATGGACGGAAACGTGAAACCAGCTGTTCTCTATTTTTGAATTGGCAAGCCGCTTCTTTGCTGTATCAGCCATACTTGCACCAATCTTCTCTCGCACCGGGTTCGTTAACCAACCTGTAGAGGTGCTCTCAGTTGAAATTTCGTTCTACTTTTATATGCAGAGGATATTGTGAATTTGCTTTCTGATTTAAGATTTCTGATGAAATACTCAACCGTGGATAGTGTCATTTACTGCATTTAGATGTGGTTCATTTTTGAAATGTTGCCTTCTTCATTTTTTTTGCAGTTACATGTATGGTCGTGGAGTTTTCTCCATTTTTGGATTCTCGATGATTGCTTTCTTGGCTGGCAAGATAGGCTGGAGGTATATGCACACTCCTTAAGCTATCTAACCTGGTTTTGAAGCTCGATCCAGCTACAAACTGTCATCCTGGTGTTTCACATGCATGGCTTTCATCAACTTGTGTGCCTTCCATCGGAGGACCCATCTGCCTGTATTGGCTTTTGGTGGACGTTAAAGACCCCACTTTGCCTTTCACAAAGAGTAAGCGAGCTATCGCTGACACTCTGACCAAATTCCAAATTCCTGCCCTGACTTATCACTGCGAAGGCCATGGAAAATCACCCAGCATGATCTCTGTCGAAAAACTGCTTCGGTAGCATCAACACTCTGTCAAGAATATGGTACATTAGTTGTGACCCACGGAATCCACACAATGTAAAGTGTGACTTCAAGTCATCAACCCCCCTCCCAAAACTCAAGTTCTCAAGCTCTGCCTCCCAACCCCAAGTCCTCATCCTCCCCCTCCCAACCCAAAGGTACCCAGGTCAAAAAACCAGTAAAGACCAGTAGCTTACTGGTCAACTGGTACCAGTTGAAAACCAGTAGCCAACTGGTACCAGTAAAGCCAGTTGGTTTCTTACTGGTTTTAATATGGAAATTGGAATAGAGTGATATATTACCAGTTGAAATACATGTATTTAACTAACTGGTATCAACTGGGACCAGTACATTGTAACTGGTATCAACTGGGAGACCAGTACATTGCAACTGGTATCAACTGGGACCAGTACATTGCAACTGGTATCAACTGGAACCAGTAAGACTTTAACTGGTACAAATATGAGCTACTGGTTTTTTCAACTGGGAAATTGGAATTCTGACTGAATTTAACTGGTACCAGTTGAAACCAATAGAGACCAGTTAAAGACCAATTAGAACCAATAGAGACCAGTTGAAAATGTGTACTGGTTTTAACTGGTTTTTCGACCTGGGTATCAATCCCCTCCCCACTCCAAGCCATCAAACCCCCCTCCCCACCACAACTCCTCAAATTCCCCTCCCTGTAGAAAGTGCTCACCCCCCCAAGCCTCAACCTCACCTTCCCAACACTGTCCCATATTTGCTCTCCCCCCAACTCCAAGTCCCCACCCTCCCCCTCACAACCCATTTCAAGCCTTCATGCCCACTCCCCATCCTCCCACTATAACTCCTCATCCCCCCCAATGAAAGTCATCACTTCTCCCCCAAGACCTCAACTTTCTCCTCCCAACTCTGTCCCATTTTGCTCCCCCCTCCACTCCAACCCCAACCCTGTCCTTTCCTCCTCACTCTCCCCCAACTCATAAAAGCAAACGATCATTCCCACATCAATACAGTGGAATATTTGACACTTTCCCCTTCCTTATCAATATATCACTGACTTCACAGAAAACGCGATTGAAACAGCTCCCGCATGTCATGGGCCGTCACGGTTCCCTGTCCATTTCACAATCCCACGAGATACGCAGAAACCCCGTGGAATTGCAACTGTCAAGTGACCATGAGACCAGAAACCAATTATCTTCTTCCTGAGACACAGATACACATCATGAAAAGTAAATAATGATGGATGTTTTCTTTCACAAAGTCACTAGATTCCTGGAACTCCTCAACAAAGACATTTCCAATAAACATAGGTTCCCTGACCAAGTCGTTTAAAACTAAATACTCAGAAATAACAGTAAGGATCTACATAACCTCGGCAGGAAAGGTCCTGCTTGAGAGAATGGACATAGTTATTTGGGCGGTGTATAAACAATAGACTGCTGTCTCGATTGCTGAAGCATATCTTCACAAGGTCTGTGATGCCTATCAGCTCAAAATCCTTTTAACTGTCGTTTTGGTCATTTTACAATGAAGGGAGAATTTATCGGGAGGTCGACTGTGTATATGACAGCTCTGAAGGAGGATGGGGGGGGGGGGATCAATAGTTAGCACCAACATGGTGGCCGAATGATTTTTAGGTTGAAATTGTGGGTGGAGTTAGGCAAACTGTCCAACCAATGGGTGGAACTCAGACAGATGGCTGCACAGCACCTTTTATAGTCAAGATTTTAGTGATCCTCCACACTGACACCAATCTCCTCTCACATTTGCCCTTTAGAAAAGTTAGTATCTGCTTGTAGAAGATTATCTTCTCTATCCTCTGTATTGCATCTTACAAAATCTTCATATTTCCACGTTGGGTTTCTAATACAGGAGAGCTAGAACTCTCAGATAACTTGTATAATATTTAAAAAGCATTTTTTTTCCTGTAGTATAGAAAAACCTACACGCATCTCTAAATCATTACACAGAACAGCATCACAATATAGAGTATTTTTTAACATGAAAAAGCATTGTAAATTTTACTCCAAATTGGGTGGGTCAATCAGGCCTGAAACCAGAGGTGTTAGGGCTTTACCTGCTTGTGTTCTCATCTGAATCACGGGCTCACGATGTTAAGAGGCCAGGTGTAAATCCCATATACTGTACAAATATGTATTTGTCCATTGCTTGCTTATGTCCTAATTTCCATCCAATACAAGTATTATGATGTGTACTAATGTCTGTCTTGTTTGTGATGTATATACAGTACATGCTCCTTCATGAGCCTTAGACCAATGTAAAAAATATCCAATAAATTGAGAAATGAAAAATGACTGTTTTGTGGAAGGAGGTGGGGGTCGACAGTTAGGTTGTGGTAAGAATAGCATAGACCGTGTAACCACATCGCTTATATTAAGACAGTGTGGAGTAAGTTTGTTTTGTAAAACCTCCTGTTTTCAAGTGAGGCCGAGTGAGGACTTGGGCATAAAGGCACAACTGGGAAGCTCATTGCGGTTTCGGAGAAAGCAGCATGGACTGTTTGGCAAGTGGACAGCTGGCCATGGTGGCGAGATTGGCTGCAGAGCCTTGGAATAAGCCATAAGACTGTTTTTTTTTTTTATTGGCAGTGCCCTGTAGTGTGGGATGGCCCAGTGGTGACACACCCACAGAAATGGACCGCGCAGCCAAAAAGGGTGGTGCCAAAGTTTATGAGGGCAATAACCACGCCTGAGTGTGGTAGTTCTGTTTTTGTTCTCATTCTGGTTTGACAGTTCGAGTTCTGGTTGTGGTTTTGGAGTTAGAGTTGGAGTTGGAATCGGACATTGGCAGAGGCAGCATCGCGCTCCTCATCACCATATTTCCCCTCATCGCCATCCTCCCACCTTGTTCAACACCAGCTTGCATGAACCCACAACCAGTTCAGGCAATGCTGGACCCACAACCAGCTTGTGCCTTGCCTCAAGTCTTCGCTCGTTCCCCATTGCTGTGCGAGTCCCAGTATTTATTTTTGGCACCATAGCTGGGTTAAGCTTTAGTGTTTTATTTCCTTTCATTGTACATAAGTGCTTGCACCTTCCGACTTGTTGTCTCTGGAGCACCTGGTTTGTTCGCATTATTTATTTATTAGCGTCTCATCTCTCCTCTCCCATGTACCTTTAATAAAGCATTTTAATTGTAAAGAATTTCAAAGAAACGTTTTTCCCTTTTCCTATTTTCCTGTGTGAACATCATCAGTTTTGCCAACGTTGGGTGAACATTGGGGAATCCTCGTCACTTTGAATGCAGGAACATCATAAACACCATTTCGGGATCCACAGAGGCATTGATAAGACCTCTGACTCAGAGCGACCATGGTAACGCACCCCTCTGATGCAACAATACATTACCCAGGACTTGGATGACACTAAACATAATATAAAAGGCAACATATATGTAGTTAGATTTTCATTACCATTGGAACATGATACACATTACACCATAAATGTTTCTCTCTATGTTTTACAAACATCGCAACCTCATACCCATGTAATGGTTCAGTGCAAGTGGGAGTATTACGGAAATGTATGTGAAATGATTGCCGTCGGGATACAGTATGATCCTGATGTTCATAAAAACGATTAAAGAGATAATGTTATCTCTCAGCAGATTGAACACAGCCAGATTTCAAGTCATCTGATCTGAAGGGCCAACAAAGTAAGTTATTTGCCCTAACTTAATTGCCAGTGATGATTTAAGGACTTATCAGATTAATTTGTTCATTGTCTGACTCTTCGACTGCATGGTCATGTCTACGTGTGGGTATCGAGACATCAATTTAAATCGTTATCGTTTTGTCTTTGGAACTTTTTAGGTTTTTTTTGTGAAAATTATTTAACTTGTTGGATCAATCCACCCACACATATGCATGGCCACACCCAGTGTCATTGGTAAGAGGATGATTGAAAACGACATTATGTCTAAATAAGTGCTTACTGGAGTCGTGTGTTGCCACGTCCACCTTGGCAGGATACTTAACACTAAGCACACTATGCCTGCACAGTCCCAGGTGAAGACCATCAGTGATCAAAACATCAGACCTGAGCCTTGCCTGCTGCATGAGTAGCTGTACTAATTGGTGGTGCCTCTGGTTTTTAATACTATTAGTTATTGTTGTTGAGCCCTTATTTAGCTACATTTCCCGTACTGAAACAGGTAAGAGAGCTTGTGCATAGACAGTTGTATGATTATGAAAGATCGGTTCTTTGGGAGGGGGGGAGTTATACGTTTCTCTGTTTGATCTTTGAACCAAGACACTTGGGTGAATTGATGTGCCCTTTCATAGGCCAGGAGCTCAAAAGGCACAAGTGTTGAGATTTTGGGAACTCTGTAGGCCTCTGGAGGATATCAAGCACTGATCAAAGGAATGTAGCAGGAATGTAGTGCCACGTCCGTCTGAAGGTGAAAATAGCAAGTCGTCTCCCCCACCTTCGAGGGATGGTGTGGGGTGGGGTCAGAGGAGGGTGTGAGAGGAGGAATTATTTTATGCCCATAATCTTACCCTGAGTTCTCCGAGCATGTATGCAAAAGTTGGTTGAGATCAGCCAAGCATTTTGATTCCATAAGGTTCAGACACATCCGTACATACATACATACATACATACATACATACATACTTACATATATACATACACACATACCCACATACTATTATGGACCAGTATAACATTTAATTGTGATTTCGTGAAGGAATTGTTTTGGTTGTTGAATGTCCTGGTTGGTTGCAATGACACCAGCCAAGGCTGTGTCAATGGCCTCGGCAATGACACCGACACAAGATAAGACACTAACGGCGGCAGCAGTGGCCTTGGTAGTGATAACAACTCGAGATTTAAGAGACACTGGCAGTTTGCAGAAGATATATAAAGCACCGACAGTTTGCGTCAAAATGAGAGAGGAAAATGTAGAAGTAGAAGGAACCGAGGAGACAAAGGGGAGAAAGGCACATTCTCATGAGGTGTTTGAGTTTAAGTGGTGAAAATCATTTCAAAATCGACTCAAACAGTAAAGGAGGAATCGGGGGATCTTCTGTATGCGAACCTGGACTGGTTCAGCAACTCCCCCATTCCCTGACTACGAAGGACTAACTTCACCCTGCTGTATGTTGGTTGGTGGAGATTCAGCTTCACTTCTTATATTATACCCAGTGAGGCATAATTTGCTGAACTCCCTCTAGTCATCAAATGTACTTCTCAGATATTGCCCTGCTGTTGTCTCAGAGATCACTTCAAAGGAGGCATATTCTCACAGGCCCATTATTGAGAAGGCAGATTTCCCATTCCTCCAATCTCTCCTTTTCTTCAAGTAATATTATCCTTCACAGCTTGAAGTCCCATCTTCAACATGTCTCACACAACTTGACCTATGTACTCGGGTCCTTATGCATACTTTGGTGATACAAGGCTTTCACCTTCTGAGGAAGCTGGGTGTTGGCTTAACGGTTAAGATGTGACACTGACTCTCACCGAGATGATTGTCATCACAACATAATTCAGCCCATCACAGTCGTGATCTAATCAGGTTGAGATAATGCCATGAAATCTTGAGGTTGACCCTCTTTTAACCGTTTAATTAAGACCAGGAAGGTTGACTCAGCCTATCATCCTTCTGAGGTCGGCAAAATAAGTTCCAGCTTCTTAATAATGGGGACACTGCATCAGCAGGACAGCTGCACTTCCGAAAATTATGCGACCAGTAGTCACAGGCTGTATACAAAAGCACAACCCTCTGAGGACTTTTACGACATGACTGGCCTGTCAGCTCCATCCTCTGTGCACCCTCGGGGCGAGATCCTTTCAAACGTGCTCACTGCCACCGACCGTCCACCCATTTATAACCCGCAGGAGTTTATTTTATAAACTGTTTGCTCGAGAAAAGTCGTGAGTTAACTCAGAGCTGCAATGATACCCGTAATATTTTACGTGTTTAATTTGGTGAGGTCAGGTATGGGAGCATGCGCCGGAGCAGCGCGTCGCTGCGTCCACTTTCCGTCAGTACTCCTGAGGCCTCCGTCTGGCCATCCCCAGGCAGATTCCTGGCACATCCACATCTTGTTGAGATGCTGATCAACCTGCTGCAACCACGAGGCACGTAGTTAGCCCATTGGCCTCCTCCGCTCACCAGGTTTCCTCGCTGAGAGAATCTGGTGAGTAGGATCAGCACCAGGAAAATGAGCCACATGTCCAGACAGCCGCAGCTGATGCTCACGGACCATGCAGGCAACAAATCTCATTTGAGTCTCTCTCAGAAACCACTCATTGGACACAAAGTCTGACCTGCGATAGCCAAGGATTCTCAGCTGAGTCTGGGAGGTCGGTGGTTCGAAACCCAGACGAGTCATACCAAAGACTATAATAAGGTACCATATAGGAGGTTGTCAGCCAAGATGAGGGCTTGTTGAGTGGTTGGTCAGGTAGCTAATTGAATTGCAAACTGGCTTCGAGTAATGGGAAGCAAAGAGTGGCTGTGAGTGGGAGGATGTCTTGCTAAGAGGATATAAGTGGTGGTGTACCTCAGGGATCAGTACTCGGACCATTACTAGTCATTATTTACATCAACGATTTGGATAGTGGGATGAAGAGTAAACTTTCCAAATTTGCAGATGACACAAAGCTTGGAGGTAAGGTGGATAGCAGAGAGGATGGTGATCAGATTCAGGAAAGTATGGATGCTTGTATAGATTGGGTAATAGATTGGCAGATGGAATTTAACCTGAGCAAGTGTAAGGTGTTGGGGATGGGAAAGAACAATGAAAATAGAGACTTCAGGATGCAAGGGGTAATTTTGGAGCATGTCACAGAGGAGAAGGATCTGGGGGTGGTAATAGATACGGGAGGTAAGCAGGCAGCACAATGCCGGGCAGCTACAGGTAAAGCAAATCGGGTTTTAGGCTGTATAAGGAGGGGGATCAATTATAAATCAAAAGAGGTGGTGTTATCATTGTATAGGAATATTGTGTGCAGTTCTGGTCACCACAACTCAGGAAGGACATAGATGCCATGGAGAGGGTTCAGCGCAGGGCTACTACATTGATTCTGGGTCTAGCTCGACTCAGCTTTGAGGAGCGGCTGAAGGAGACAAGGATTTATACTATAGAAAGGAGGCGGTTACGAGGAGATATTATAGAGATGTTTAAAATAATGAAAGGTATAGTAAAATAAGTGCAGATGAATTATTGAACAGAGTAGACAGTGATAGGACCAGGAGCCATAGTTTGAGAGTAAAGAAGAGGAGAGTTAAGACGGTAGTGATGCAGGGGACTTTTACTCAGAGAGTAGTTAATGCATGGAATGGTCTCCCTGGAAAGGTAGTGGCAGCAGAAACAGTAGATAAGTTTATATTTGAATTATACAGGTACCTGGAAGTTATGGAGATAGAGGGGAATAGGGATGTTGATGGGACTTTTAGGTAGTTTCAGCATTGATGGGTGATTGTGTGCATGTGTACGGAGTGCTGTTGGTGGGGGGGGGGGGTGGGGGTGTCTCATCAAGGGGTGTTGTGTGGTTGTTGTGTGTTTATTTTTTTTTATACCCAAGACTGTCTTCGGCCATGCCTTATCCCCTGGAAAGATAAATGACGAAAAAATACTGATAATGATAATGAAATACAAAAACAAAGCACAAAAAAAAAAAACTACAAAAAGATGTCATTTTGCATTTAGCTTGTTTTGATTTGGTGTTGATAACTCGGTGCGGTGTTGACGTGGGATGATGGGCCGAACGGCCTCCGCATGCGTCGAATTTCCTTGTGTGTAATGAATGCCACGTGCTGCTTCCTTGCTTGACGTTCAGCATTTTAAAAAAAGGAAGGAACAAGGACAAACAGCCACAGGTTGGTAATAATAGCGGAGGTCAAATGGCGTCCTCATGCGAGTTTCTCGTGATTAGATGTCAGATTAAACGGTGTTCAAAAGAGAAAACGGAGAAAGGGTTTCACGGCATGAGTCCACAGCGCCTCATCGTGTCGAGGAAGGGATGTACGTTGTTGATGCTCGGTGGTGCAGCGCCCCCCCCCCTGCAAGATGTCAGACCTCTGGATCTGACCTTTCCTCAGAATGATTGAAGCAGAAATTTAAAGCATAACGAGCATTACGAGCCCCTCTGAAGGAATGTTTTCTCGAACCTTTTGACGAGTCACCCGATTTATATTATGAATACAGAGACGTCCTCAGGCTGCTGTCCTTGGTGCTGAAAGGGTTCTGCGCATGCGCACAGCATTCCTGTTCATGGCGGAGCGTCTGTGTGCGGACTGGCTGCACGTTGTCGCAGGTTCGTGTGTCTGTCCGTCCGTGTCTCCCACGGTATGTTCGCGTGTCCGTAACACTAATACTCCGAGTCGTCGTTTAAAATCAGGCGAAACATCCACCAAGCCGGTTGCTGAAGGTTATTTGTTGTTCCCGAAATCGAGAGCCTGGGCCCGTAGCAGGAAAATCGGCGTCGCACGTCTCACTTTCACAGGTTTTCATCGCTTCACGGGTTAACGTTCTGAAATAATTACACAGCTTCAACATCCGGCCTTTGATTAAAAAAATAAATAAATAAATCTGTCTAATTTGGTAGGATAACTTACTCGGCATTTTAGGTGCAGGCATTTTAGCAGAAATATTTGGTCAACCTCCCACAAATTGCAACAAAAGCAAACTCAACAGATTTTGATTCGTGGATGTGTCCTGAGTGACAGAAAAAAAGTCCTAAGGGATTCTCCGGGGGGAAAGTCCTGAAATCATGGAAAACCAATTTTGCCACCACCCGGCTTTGGGGAAAATGAGAAAATTGTGAAGATTGAGATTTTAATTTGTAAATGTATGTTTTTCTGCATTCTAATTGTTTCTAGTTGTGGTCAGTATATTGATATACACTAATAATTCAGTAAAAAGTGAAATGTATTGAGGGTAAAATAAAAAAAAATAAATAGAGTCAGGTCAGGTTCGATCTGTGACCTGCTACAGGTACCATGTAAACCTGTACTAACCTGTTCCATGGTCGGGTTGTCGGCGACTAAACCGTCTCCCCCACCAGGTTTTCTGGTGAGGAGGGTGTTTGGATATGGACACCCAGCAGGATTAAAAACAAAACCTGTCAAAGGGCGGAGGAGCTCCTTGTGAGCCAACGGCCATCCATATCTAGTGCCCAACTGTGTCTGCGGACGTCCTCCTGCAGTTGGGTTACTTCTTATTAGGAGGTTGGTGGCAGGATTTGCACTCCAGCCACCGTAAAACGCTTCATTCCGCAAAACGCAAAAACGCAAAAAAATCTGAAAACCCACTCCGTGGGAGTACCTCCTGTGCAGCTTCCCTTCGCAGGGCAGCTCACCGGATGATGGGATTGGGGCAAAGCCTTCGGGACCCCCAATCTTTGATAGGAGGGAAACCACGGGGTAACATCCCTGGGTCAGATTGCGGGAGAGTGTGTCGGAGTGGTGCTGAGGTGTCGTCCACCAGACGGCGGTCTCCTTGGGTTAACCTGAGGCGGTCCCTTCGGGTGGGTGCCTGGAATGTCCTATCCCTAAGAGAGGATGATCACCTGTCTCTGTTATCATCTGAGCTCAAGCGTTTGGACATCGGGATTGCAGCTCTCTCTGAGGTTCGGAGACCGGATTGCGGCGAGATAATGGTGGGTGGTTACACCTACTATTGGTCTGGTCGCTCTGATGGTTACCATACCCAAGGAGTTGCTGTAGCTGTGTCCAATAAGCTGACCCCAATGATAATTGAGGTAACACCGGTCAACGAGCGTATTATGAGATTAAGGATTCATCACTCCTTAGGTGTCATTTCCCTGGTCTCTATTTATGCTCCGACTGAGGCGAGTGATCTTACCGTGAAGGATGCATTCTACGCCACACTCGAGTCTGTGGTTGATCAGTGCCCCAGACGAGATACACTTCTAGTCTTGGGGGATTTCAATGCATCGACTGGAACTGATAGGGATGGTTATGAGGTGTGTGTTGGTCCCCATGGGTCAGGAACTATGAACCAGAATAGCACTAAGTTCCTTGACTTTGCAAGAAGTCATGGACTTAGGGTGGCTGGTTCATGGTTTCAGCGCCCGCAAGCTCATCGCTGGACTTGGTATTCCAACGCTGGCGGTGTGGCAAAGGAGATTGACCATGTCCTCATTGACGGTCGTTGGAGGATGATCCAGAACTGCAGGGTCTACCGGAGTGCTCAGTTCCTCAATACTGACCACAGGCTTGTTGTAGCAACTCTAAAGCTGCACCTTAAATCCTGGAGAATGGTACCATCCCAGCCTAGGCTGGATGTTGCCAAGCTCAGGGATGAGAGAGTAGCTGAGGAGTTTGCGAACAGGCTGAGTGGACACTTGGGGGGTCTGGGTGCTTTGGGGGGTCCTGAAGAGTTGTGGAGCACCTTCAAGACCACCGTCCTTGATGTTGCCGGTGGATGCCTTGGAGTTCACCGCAGGGCAAAGAAGAATTTTGTCTCTCAAGGGACACTGGATACCATTGACCAGAGTCGCAGGGCCAGGCTGAATGGCAGAGCTGAGCTGTTCAGGGAGCTGAGGCGTAAAACTGTACGTGCACTGAGGGTGGACAAGGAGGCCTATGTGCGAGGAATCTGTGAGGGGGTAGAGCATCACCTGTGGACAGGTGATTCTCGTCCCGCTTACAGGGGAATTCGCGCATTACGTTCATCCAAGCCCATCCCTCGGAGCACTGCAGTTCGAGCAGAGAGTGGTAGGCTCTTGACAGAGGAGTCTGAAGTGAAGGCCCGCTGGGCCGGTTACTTTGAGCGGTTGTACCAGGCTGATCCCCCAGCTGTCGAGTTGGACGTCAAGGGTGTTACAATCCCTGTTGCTGACCCTCGAATCAACTGTGGTCCACCATCGCTTGTGGAAACACGGGCTGCGGTGAACCAGTTGAAACGGGGCAAAGCTCCAGGGATCTGTGGCATCCATGCTGAACTTCTCAAGGCTGGTGGAAATGCTGCACTCGCGTCGTTGCATGCAGTTTTGTGCTCTGCCTGGAACACAGGCATCATCCCAACTGACTGGAAGAGGGGCCTTGTTGTCCCTCTCTGGAAAGGGAAGGGTGATCGCCAAGACTGCAACAACTACCGAGGGGTGACGCTGCTCTCAGTGCCGGGCAAGGTCTTTGCTCGGATAATTCTTGATAGGGTTCGCCACCATCTGCTTGAGCACCAGCGTCCAGAGCAGTCAGGCTTTACACCAAAGAGGTCAACGATTGACCGTATCCTTGCTCTTCGTGTCCTCACTGAACGCAGACGAGAGTTTCGGCAGGGGCTGCTTGCAGCCTATGTTGATCTCTGTAAAGCGTTCGATTCAGTGAATCGGGATGTCCTCTGGAGGATTCTTGGTCTTCGTGGGGTGCTACCGAAACTGATCGATCTGATGTCTGAACTCTACTCTGGTACTGAGAGTGCTGTGAAGTGTGGTGGTACCGCCTCTGACTTATTTCCAGTTGTTACTGGAGTTCGTCAGGGATGTGTACTTGCCCCCACACTTTTCAGCACTTGTATGGACTGGATTTTTGGGAGGATGTCGGAGAGATCAAGTTGCGGTGCATCGTTTGGCAATGTCAAGATCTCGGACCTTGATTTTGCAGATGATGCAGTCATCTTTGCGGAGACTTTAGACATCCTATTGGGGGCCCTCGAGGTGCTGAATGAGGAGTCGGAGCCGTTGGGATTACGGATTTCTTGGGTCAAAACAAAGATCCAGGCTTTCGGTGACATCTTGGATGCTGCTGTCCTGTCTGTGTCTGTTTGTGGTGAGGATGTTGAGGTCGTGGATAGATTCACTTACCTTGGCAGTGATATTCATGTCTCCGCAGGTTGTGAGCCGGAGGTCAATAGACGTCTGGGTCGGGCCTGGGGAGTCATGGATTCACTGGATCATGGGGTGTGGCGCTGCCGGTACCTGTGCGGGAGGACGAAAGTCCGAGTCTTCAGGTCCTTGGTACTTCCAGTCTTGCTCTATGGGTGCGAGACTTGGACTTTGACCAAGGATCTGAGACGGAGACTTAATTCCTTTGGTACCAGGTCTCTTCGGAGAATCCTTGGCTATCGCTGGTCGGATTTTGTGTCCAACGAGCGGTTGCTGAGAGAGACTCGGATGAGATTTGTTACCTGCATAGTCCGTGAGCGTCAGCTGCGGCTGTATGGACATGTGGCTCGTTTTCCTGACGCTGATCCTGCTCACCAGATTCTCTCAGCGAGGGAGTCTCATGAGTGGAGGAGGCCAGTGGGCCGACCACGTGCCTCATGGTTGCAGCAGGTTGACCATCATCTCAAGGAGATGGGGATGGGCCTGGCATCTGCCTGGGGGATGGCCAGACGGAGGCCCCTGGAGTACCGGCGGAAAGTGGACGCAGCGACGCGCTGTTCTGGCACATGCTCCCATACCTGACCTGACCTAAAATAAAGAATTATAGCTTTTTTGTCCCGAAAAATATAATATTTACCTGATACTGATTTTGGCTCCTGGACCAAAAAAAAAAAAAAAGAAACGTTGAAAACACAAGATGAAATGAAGTCTATGGCAATACAATATAATTATGTAAATCTTTGAAACATGACAAAATTCACAATTCCACTCGGGGCAATCACATCTGCCTGACGAAGGTTTCGAAATGAAAATGAAGATTCGCATTAAACTCAGAAACTACATCCATTATAAACTTACCATACATGTTGAGAACAATCAAGCGTATTAAAGTTAGAACTCGACAATGTCGTCATCATCCTCATCATTGTCACATGGAGTGTTTGTGCAGCCAGAGCCCCTGCAGTTTCCACAAGCTGGAGTGCACTCAATGTTGTGCTTCTTGCATGTGCATCTCATGGTGCTACATTCAGCCTGGCAGTTGCACCGAATGACACGTAACATCTTTTCAGGAGCTGGAGCTATTGATGTCTGAAGTGGCACAAAACCCTCGTCACACTTCTGTCAACCCCAGTCTGTCAGAAGAAGTTCATCTGCACATCCCTTCCATTTTTGGACTTGCAGATACACGCACAGGCTGTGATACTTTGCTTCTTCTGATGTTGGTGGTAACGTCTGTTGTTGCACGTGAGAGGAGCTCGAAGCCACCTTGTCCCAGTACCGCTGATACCGGTGTCCAGGGTGTCAGTTGACTTTCCGTTGTAGATTGTCACCAATGTTTTTTTCTCCTGCATCTGTCACATCACATATGGAAGCTGGATATGTATCAAAAACCTTGGCCTGCTCACGGAATGTGTTGTTTGCTTTGAACGCTTTGAGGGAAGCTCCCTTTCCAATCCCATAAAGACGAGATGAAGAACTGTGAGGCATGGTGTGCCTCACAGTTCTTCTTCTGAAGCTCTTCACTCAACATAAAAATGAATTGCTGTTTATTCTGCCTATTGGCAAGAAACTGTTCCTTCTTCATTGTGAGACGCATGTCAGCTGTAAATGTCACAGTAGTGCCAGCATTCCCTTTAGACCGTCTCTGGTGTGTCATGTCCTACGTGTTGGTACTCTCATAACCATCAAACACGACTATGGCATCTTCATACTTCTTCGTTACATATATAATCAGTGTACTGGTGGCATGTGTCTCTGTATGTAGATCCATGAGACCATGGAATGTGTTGAATAAGTGCCCTGCCATCCAAAACATACTGTTGCCCATCATTGGGGATATCGGCTGGGACATCGGATCCAAGAAGATCCCAGATGGCATCAGCAAAGACTGGCTTGTGTGCTTCTCGGAGCTGAAGAGAGGAATCAAAGAGGGCTGGCGGATAGCTGCACAGTTCATATTTGAAGGCCAACTCCAGTTCTTCTGCTGTCTGTGCAACAGTGATCAGTCTCTGGAAGAGGAGTTGTGGGTCAACCTGGACTTGCTCTCCATCAATCTTGACAGATGACTTCATGCCGAGGGTGACAACTTGGTCTTTCCTCTTAAATGTGTACTCGGCAGGTGTTTTCCCATCCATAGATTTCAATATTTTGGCTCCTACAGCATGTGCTGTATCGACGTTGACGGTGGGGTGTGTATGAACTCCAGTGGCAATGTTCCTCAGATGTGGATCACTACTGAATGGATTCCGTTCCTGTAAATACTGAAGAGCTGATAGTGTGACCTTCCAGTCACGAGATTGTCTTGCCTTGGTCATGTCCTTCTTCTGCTCTCCAGTGTTGTAGTTCACACCTGTGAGCTCCTGCATTGCCTGGTTTATTTCTGCACAGGCAGGCATTGATAGTAGCCATACCAGCCGTTGTTGCTATGTCATTCCTCGCCCTCGTGTGAGCCCCCCGCTGGTCTTCAAACTTCTCATCAGAACTTGTTCGATGATCAGGTCAGATGAAAGACCTGCCCACAGGCGATCACTTCGTCGAACCACATGGAACCCCTCATCAAAACGTTGTTGGACATTGGGATGTTGAGTTTTGACGTTGGACATCTGCAGATACACCCTCACAGCTTCGGCATACAGGTTGTGGCCCGAGGCTGCCAGGTAAGGCAGCATTTCCTGGATGGCCTGCAGATGGAGTGCCCAGTTACCAGTGCGCTCTGCCGGATGTATGTGCGTAGAATGTCTAGCATGTCCATATACTGAACCCAGAGCGCTGAAGTTCTAGAAGATATCTTTGCAGACTCGGCATGCTTCTGAAGGTGGTCTTTGATTCGTTTCAAGACATCAGACTTGCATACTTCTTCCACAGACTGGGGTTGGCAGAAGTGTGACGAGGGTTTTGTGCCACTTCAGACATCAATAGCTCCAGCTCCTGAAAAGATGTTACGTGTCATTCGGTGCAACTGCCAGGCTGAATGTAGCACCATGAGATGCACATGCAAGAAGCACAACATTGAGTGCACTCCAGCTTGTGGAAACTGCAGGGGCTCTGGCTGCACAAACACTCCATGTGACAATGATGAGGATGATGACGACATTGTCGAGTTCTAACTTTAATACGCTTGATTTTTCTCAACATGTATAGTAAGTTTATAATGGATGTAGTTTCTGAGTTTAATGCGAATTTTCATTTTCATTTCGAAACCTTCGTCAGGCAGATGTGATTGCCCCGAGTGGAATTGTTATTTTTGTCATGTTTCAATGATTTACATAATTATATTGTATTGCCATAGACTTGATTTCATCTTGTGTCTTCAACGTTTCTTATTTTTTTTTGCTCCAGGAGCCAAAATCAGTACAGGTAATTTTTTTTTTTCGGGACAAAAACATTGACATTTTTGGACAAAAAAGCTATAATTTTTTATTGTACCCTCAATACATTTCACTTTTTTTATAATTATTATTGTATATCAATAAACTGACCATAACTCGAAACAATTAGAATGCAGAAAAACGTTTATTTACAAAATAAAATATCAATCTTTACAATTTTCTCATTTTCTCCGAAGCCGGGTGGTGGCCATATTGAATTTCTATGATTTCAGGACTTTCCCCCCCCCCCCCCGGAGGATCCCTTAGGACTTTTTTTCTGTCACTGAGGACATATCCAGGAATCAAAATCTGTTGAGTTTGCTTTTGTTACAATTTGTGGGAGGTCATCTGACATTTTGACTGCACTATACAGGAGGTATTTAAATATGCTGTATTGTGCACGTGGGTTCGCATCAGGATCCAGGTGTGAACCGTCACCTTGGTGCTTCACATGCAGGGCGATGGATCAAAGTGTGTGTGTGCGCCTTCCATCGGAACGACGTTAAGCTGGATGACTCATCTGCAAGTACTGGGGGGCGGTCGTGCATGTTAAAGATGATCTCAATGCCTAAATTCGAGACTAGCCGAGTTATCACCAGCATTATGAACAGATTCCAAATTACTGTTAGTATAACGTCAGCCACGGTGTGTGTGTGTGTGTGTGTGTGTGTGTGTGTGTGTGTGTGTGTGTGTGTGTGTGTGTGTGTGTGTGTGTGTGTGTGTGTGTGTGTGTGTGTGTGTGTGTGTGTGCTTCGAAGTTCGTGAATGGGTCCAGGTAGGCAGGGTCATCTTTGGCATGAAGGACATCGTTGAGTCCATCAAATATGAGACAATCTTTTGAGGATTTACACAAGACCCGATGCTTCGCATTTCCATGAATTCCACAATTAAAACTACAAAGACTACCTGGCTGGGAAGAGCACCTTGGCTTGTCCATTGCTAGCAGACGGGACACCCGGCTAAACATACACTCGAAGAACGGCGTACTCGTTGATGCAGCCAACGCCTTGCCTGCGAAGCACCAGGGTGACAGTTTATACAGTCGAGTCGATAAATCAAACCGACTAGACGGTTGAGCTCTCCCCTAAGCCCCCTTCCCTCCAACTCCCCCTCTCCCTCCCTTATTGAAGAACTGCAATTCGGTAATGAGTCATTGTGCGTTCTGTTAACATCGCCAGGACTCTGAAGGACTCCCTGGTGTCTTTGCTTACAGGACCTGTGGAGCTCCAACCATGTGAACCTTCAGCCATGATTGGAGGTTGGTGTCTGTAACACAAGGTTCGCGGTTAGCTGAGATCTTTCAAATATTTGAGTAGAAATTAATTTTAAAAAAGCTCACACTGTTCATACCCTTTTGATTCCACATTTCCTTTCCACTCAAATGATATCATCTAAATTTACATTTATTATTATTATTATTATTATTATTATTATCTGAATAACACCTGTTATCTCTTCGTTCAGCATTTTCGTTTTATTGATTATCTGGTTAATGCACCACCCTGCCTGACCCCATCCTTCTCCCAAACTATCACAACACCTATCGTCTTAGGACTGAGAAAACGAACCAAACTCGGTTTTGGAATCAAGAAGAAGGAAAGAGATGCAGAATCGCTGTAAGTACTACACTGAATGAATGAATGTTCGATGAATGTATCTGTAGGTATAAAATATGGTCTTCACTCTGTCGGGTCCTGTGTGCTTCATTCCACCAGTTTGTTAAGATCTCTCCTCCAGGACCTCGTCTCAATCTCTCATGAATGTCCATCGTGGAGCTGTACCAATTGATTCAAAACAGACTTTACCAACCTTGACCTTTTGTTGATCTTTTGCCAGCAGATGCAAAAATTATGAATAATTTCTCCTGTGTCCCTGGAACCAAACAAAATATATTCATAACAAAGGTCAAAGCTCGTCGTACACTCCCCTCCCCCTCCCAACATGATTAATCTATGTATCATCTCTTCTTCTTCTTCTTCTTCTTCTTTCGGCTGCTCCCGTTAGGGGTCGCCACAGCGGATCATCCGTATGATCCGCATAGTGATTTGGCACATGTTTTACGCCAGATGCCCTTCCTGACGCAACCCTGGACGCCTCTTACAACACAGGGATATGGTACACCTATTTTAACCAGGGTATACACCGGCCCAGTACACTGGTACTCATTTCACCGACCTCGGAAGGATGACAGGCTGAGTCAACCCCCTGTTGTATTAATTCAGTGGCCCAACGGGGCTTGAACTCAGGACCTTTTGGATCCCAAGCCGCTGCCCTAACCACTGCACCAACACCAGGCTCTATCATCTATCTATCTATCTATCTATATGTCAATGCAAGTTGCCCGATTGCATCTGAATGGGGTAAATGTCGTCACCACAGCACGTATAATGCAGAATAAAACCTCCTGGCTCTGGACAGTGAATGCGGAGGTTTAAAACTATCGATGTTCACAAAGGGCGGAGGAGCTCCTTGTGAGCCAACGGCCATCCATATCTAGTGCCCAACTGTGTCTGCGGACGTCCTCCTGCAGTTGGGTTACTTCTTATTAGGAGGTTGGTGGCAGGATTTGCACTCCAGCCACCGTAAAACACTTCATTCCGCAAAACGCAAAAACGCAAAAAAATCTGAAAACCCACTCCGTGGGAGTACCTCCTGTGCAGCTTCCCTTCACAGGGCAGCTCACCGGATGACAGGATTGGGGCAAAGCCTTCGGGACCCCCAATCTTTGATAGGAGGGAAACCACGGGGTAACATCCCTGGGTCAGATTGCGGGAGAGTGTGTCGGAGTGGTGCTGAGGTGTCGTCCACCAGATGGCGGTCTCCTTGGGTTAACCTGAGGCGGTCCCTTCGGGTGGGTGCCTGGAATGTCCTATCCCTAAGAGAGGATGATCACCTGTCTCTGTTATCATCTGAGCTCAAGCGTTTGGACATCGGGATTGCAGCTCTCTCTGATGTTCGGAGACCGGATTGCGGCGAGATAATGGTGGGTGGTTACACCAACTATTGGTCTGGTCGCTCTGATGGTTACCATACCCAAGGAGTTGCTGTAGCTGTGTCCAATAAGCTGACCCCAATGATAATTGAGGTAACACCGGTCAACGAGCGTATTATGAGATTAAGGATTCGTCACTCCTTAGGTGTCATTTCCCTGGTCTCTATTTATGCTCCGACTGAGGCGAGTGATCTCACCGTGAAGGATGCATTCGACGCCACACTCGAGTCTGTGGTTGATCAGTGCCCCAGACGAGATACACTTCTAGTCTTGGGGGATTTCAATGCATCGACTGGAACTGATAGGGATGGTTATGAGGTGTGTGTTGGTCCCCATGGGTCAGGAACTATGAACCAGAATAGCACTAAGTTCCTTGACTTTGCAAGAAGTCATGGACTTAGGGTGGCTGGTTCATGGTTTCAGCGCCCACAAGCTCATCGCTGGACTTGGTATTCCAACGCTGGTGGTGTGGCAAAGGAGATTGACCATGTCCTCATTGACGGTCGTTGGTGGATGATCCAGAACTGCAGGGTCTACCGGAGTGCTCAGTTCCTCAATACTGACCACAGGCTTGTTGTAGCAACTCTAAAGCTGCACCTTAAATCCTGGAGAATGGTACCATCCCAGCCGAGGCTGGATGTTGCCAAGCTCAGGGATGAGAGAGTAGCTGAGGAGTTTGCGAACAGGCTGAGTGGACACTTGGGGGGTCTGGGTGCTTTGGGGGGTCCTGAAGAGTTGTGGAGCACCTTCAAGCCCACCGTCCTTGATGTTGCGGGTGGATGCCTTGGAGCTCACCGCAGGGCAACGAAGAATTTTGTCTCTCAAGGGACACTGGATACCATTGACCAGAGTCGCAGGGCCAGGCTGAATGGCAGAGCTGAGCTGTTCAGGGAGCTGAGGCGTAAAACTGTACGTGCACTGAGGGTGGACAAGGAGGCCTATGTGCGAGGAATCTGTGAGGGGGTAGAGCATCACCTGTGGACAGGTGATTCTCGTCCCGCTTACAGGGGAATTCGCGCATTACGTTCATCCAAGCCCATCCCTCGGAGCACTGCAGTTCGAGCAGAGAGTGGTAGGCTCTTGACAGAGGAGTCTGAAGTGAAGGCCCGCTGGGCCGGTTACTTTGAGCGGTTGTACCAGGCTGATCCCCCAGCTGTCGAGTTGGACGTCAAGGGTGTTACAATCCCTGTTGCTGACCCTCGAATCAACTGTGGTCCACCTTCGCTTGTGGAAACATGGGCTGCGGTGAACCAGTTGAAACGGGGCAAAGCTCCAGGGATCTGTGGCATCCATGCTGAACTTCTCAAGGCTGGTGGAAATGCTGCACTCGTGTCGTTGCATGCAGTTTTGTGCTCTGCCTGGAACACAGGCATCATCCCAACTGACTGGAAGAGGGGCCTTGTTGTCCCTCTCTGGAAAGGGAAGGGTGAGCGCCAAGACTGCAACAACTACCGAGGGGTGACGCTGCTCTCAGTGCCGGGCAAGGTCTTTGCTCAGATAATTCTTGATAGAGTTCGCCACCATCTGCTTGAGCACCAGCGTCCAGAGCAGTCAGGCTTTACACCAAAGAGGTCAACGATTGACCATATCCTTGCACTTCGTGTCCTCACCAAACGCAGACGAGAGTTTCGGCAGGGGCTGCTTGCAGCCTATGTTGATCTCTGTAAAGCGTTCGATTCAGTGAATCGGGATGTCCTCTGGAAGATTCTTGGTCTTCGTGGGGTGCCACCGAAACTGATCGATCTGATGTCTGAACTCTACTCTGGTACTGAGAGTGCTGTGAAGTGTGGTGGTACCATCTCTGACTTATTTCCAGTTGTTACTGGAGTTCGTCAGGGATGTGTACTTGCCCCCACACTTTTCAGCACTTGTATGGACTGGATTTTTGGGAGGATGTCGGAGAGATCAAGTTGCGGTGCATCGTTTGGCAATGTCAAGATCTCGGACCTTGATTTTGCAGATGATGCAGTCATCTTTGCGGAGACTTTAGACATCCTCTTGGGGGCCCTCGAGGTGCTGAATGAGGAGTCGGAGCCGTTGGGATTACGGATTTCTTGGGTCAAAACTAAGATCCAGGCTTTCGGTGACATCTTGGATGCTGCTGTCCTGTCTGTGTCTGTTTGTGGTGAGGATGTTGAGGTCGTGGATAGATTCACTTACCTTGGCAGTGATATTCATGTCTTCGCAGGTTGTGAGCTGGAGGTCAATAGACGTCTTGGTCGGGCCTGGGGAGTCATGGATTCACTGGATCATGGGGTGTGGCGCTGCCGGTACCTGTGCGGGAGGATGAAAGTCCGAGTCTTCAGTTCCTTGGTACTTCCAGTCTTGCTCTATGGGTGCGAGACTTGGACTTTGACCAAGGATCTGAGACGGAGACTTAATTCCTTTGGTACCAGGTCTCTTCGGAGAATCCTTGGCTATCGCTGGTCGGATTTTGTGTCCAACGAGCGGTTGCTGAGAGAGACTCGGATGAGATTTGTTACCTGCATAGTCCGTGAGCGTCAGTTGCGGCTGTATGGACATGTGGCTCGTTTTCCTGACGCTGATCCTGCTCACCAGATTCTCTCAGTGAGGGAGTCTCATGAGTGGAGGAGGCCAGTGGGCCGACCACGTGCCTCATGGTTGCAGCAGGTTGACCATCATCTCAAGGAAATGGGGATGGGCCTGGCATCTGCCTGGGGATGGCCAGACGGAAGCCCCTGGAGTACCGGCGGAAAGTGGACGCAGCGACGCGCTGTTCTGGCACATGCTCCCATACCTGACCTGATGTTCACAGTTTTGAGTTATGTGCAGTTTTGTGGTCCACACTAGTAGTTTATGGGCTCAGGGTCGTTGGTCCGCTCACTTTTCGGATGTAAAAAGTAATATAACCAGAAACTATTCAGTCAATTCCTTTGAACGTAAAATTACCTTTTCGTCAACTTGTGTCACTGAGAACCATTAACAGTAAGTGACTATTACGTTGTCAAAGGACACTCCCAGCAAACTCCCTAGATATTCCACATGCTATTGGGAACGAATTCCCTTGCAACAGCCTGGTGTAACCAGGTTATCTGCTAGAAGTAAATAAGTTTACCCTGTACATGCACAAGCCTCAGATATGTCAGATATGTTCAAAATAACCGAATCCGGATTCACAGTGCGTTCACTGGTAGCAATCCATCAGGGGGTGGGGTGGGGGTAGGGGGGAGGCTTGGAGGTAGTTGTGTAAGACACATCCTTCCACTTCACTTCCACCGACCCACCTGGTCAGGAGCCTGCAGTACGTGCAGGTGCCCGTTTGGTGAGCTGAGAAAGTTATCCAAGTATTGCATTGTGTAGAGGTATCTTTCAGAAGCTTGGTGAGCTATTCCAAGTAACAATCCCTATCCTGTACACATAATACATTTTATTTCGCTCCGATCTCTTCAGCTTCCTGGGGTTTCTACGCATGCGCACCGAGCATTTTGGGGGTGGAATACGTCATTTTTAAAGTGCCATATTACAAGTGGATTGATTGGAGATGTTGAAGATGATGAATGGGGTATACAAATTATATGCAGTCTTTCAGCAGAATGGATGGTGAAATAATCAGGGGTCATAGCCTGAGAGTAAATAAGAGGAGAGTTATGGTTGAGATGGTAGTAAGGTGGAGTACTTTATGCAGGGAATGGTCTCTCTGGAAGGGTAGTTGCAGCAGAAAAGGTAGATAAGTTTAAACTGGAACTTAATATGTATGTATAAATTTTTGGAATAGAGGGGTACATGGTAATTGGCAGGAATGGTAAGATGTGCATGGATGATTGTATACATGTGCATGACAGCGTCGTCATTCGACTTAGTGACGTCATGGTTGGAGTGTCTGCTCTGAGTCTGCATGATCAGTGGTTCAAACCCTGGTCGAGTACATGTTGCTACCTTACATGATGGTCAGCATTTTAAAGGATAGAACACAGACAAACAACCATTGTGCAGGCTTAGTGATCCTATTAGCCTTCTGTGTTGAAACTCCTTGTAAGGTGACTTGTGTTATTATTATTTTCGATATAATAATATGCTTGTCAGTCTTTCCGTCACTTATATCGAGATGACGAATTGAATGTTGTCCGTCGTTATTTAATTTCAACGTTGTGTCTGCACAGCATGTACATCTATGCATCATGAAGAATATAATTAATTTGGGATCATGTATTAACACAATTAGGGCATTTATATGAGGCAATGAAGAAATAATATGTCATAATGTAAACATGCCATCTTGCTTTGAAGAACGGGAAGTAAGAGGGAAGTGAGGAGAGAGAACAAAGAGTTGGTAGAGGGGGGGTTGAGGTTTTGGGAAGGCAGGGGGTTGAGGGCAGAGTAGGGAGGGTTTTTTTCGACTGAGTGGGGAGGGCATCGAAGCTTGTGGGTTGACGATTTGGGATTGGAAAGGGGGGGGGGGGTTGAGGACTTGGGGTTGGGAAAGGGGGGGGGGTTGAGGACTGAGGATTTGTGGGGAGCAGAATGGACGACTTGGGGGTGAGGGTGATTTAATTTAATCAAGTGACTCTTCATTGCATAATATTGTTGAAGTTACATTTTACATTACTTAGAGTTCCCACAGCTACCTGCTAGTTATTACCCCCTCCCCCCACAGTGAGAGATGGGACTTAGCAATCACTTGTGTGTGTCTTCGTCTGTCTGTGTCTGTCCAGACCGTAACTTTTTAACCATTTGAGCTTTTGTCGTCAAATTTTCAACAAACCTTAATTATGACAATATGGAGAACCGAAATGAATAATTTGGGCTTAAGGTCAAAAGGTCAAAGGTACCGTTTAGCACAGGGTTTATTTTAAGGAAATTTTAGAATTGCACAAATCTTTGAGGTCTGTGCCATGGCCCAGTGTTTGAGATTCTCTGAGTCTGAGAAGCATTTGTAATGGCCATTTTTTTTAAACATTTTATTGATTTTAAGTTCCTTTGTATCCTTTGACAAGGTATACAACACAGGATGCCTCACTGGCCTCTATAAAATTAGTATCATTAGCTAAAAGTATAACCGTAAATATCCAAGTGCATTCAAAACGTGCAGAAATTTGGAACAGCCTTGCTAACTACTCAATGTCTCATTTTTAAATTTATTATAAATATAAACTCAGTTTTTGTTATAAATTTTAGTACTGCACAAAATTGGATTTAGAACTGCACAAATTGATTTAGAACTGCACAAGTAGGGGTCTACTGCACGTTCAAATAAACCCTGGTTTAGCATACGGAAGAAGAATAAGTCCGAATACAAAACGGATGGGCTTTCCATTTTCAGATGCTTTCTCGTTATTATTACATTTTGATGTTTGTGAAAGCATCTCATCAAAAGGTGAATGTGCTGTCGGTGTTTGCTCATCCTTGCTCCACCACTCCCCCCCCCCACATTCCAGTGGGATTAAATAAATAAACATGTACTGTATGTTGAATGAATGTGGTGTTGATAAAGTGCCGCCATTCTGGGCCAAATGCCTCCTGTGTCCAAGTTCCTTTGTATTTTATCAAATAAGGTACCGTATGTAGTTTCAACACTTGTGCTTAGAATGCAGACATATCTTCTAAGGAAGTATTTAAGTTGTGATGTCATGTGATCTCATGCTAGCTTTGAGTGTTGCCTCTTTTGTTGTTGATTATCAACACAAATGATGCATGTTCGATTTTAGTTGTGAATAATATGGGATGCCCCCATTTTGCTTTACACATGAGTGGCCTATCTACATATTGGGAGTTGAGATCAATTGTTAAATTGTTAAATCCAATTGTTAAATTGATTTAACAAGTTAAATCCACTTGTTAAATTTATTTCGTTTCCCCTTTTTGCATACATTATACAGGGGCCTGCAAAAGTATTCACCCCACACCAATAATGCCACATTTGGATGAATTCCAAATGATGTAGAAACAATTTTTCCAAATTAACTCTTTTTTTTTTCATCACTGAAGAGATCAAACTAAACACTGTTATAGTTGAAGGAGGTTACCTGCGAGGAATACCTGCAAAAACACATGTACAAATCAAATTTCACTGGTTGCAAAAGTATTCAGCCCCTGAGGTCAGTACTTGGTGGAAGTACCTTTTACAGCAACAACTGCCCTGAGTATTTGTGGGTAGATCTCTACCAGCTTTTCACAGTGAGATGGTGAAATCTTTGCCCATTTTTCACGTGAACATTTCTCTCGTTCTGCCAACTTTGATGGGGATCGTCGATGGACACAATTTTGAAGTCTCGCCATCAATGTTCAATTGGGTTCTAGTCTGGACTTTGATTGGACCACTCAAGAACATTTAATGTATTCTTATTCAGCTACTCCAATGTAGCTTTCGCTTTGTGCTTCGGATCATTGTTCTGCTGAATTGTGAATCTCCGACCCAGTTTCAGATTCATGGAGCTGACTCAAGCAGGTTTTCATCAAGGATTCTCCTGTACTTTTCACCATCCATTGTCCCTTCCATCCACTGGGACCATACTCTGTGCAGAGCGTTGGTGCTGCCGAAGCAGTCTCCTTGGCTATTGGGTACAATCCTGGACGGGTCGCCACTCCGACACAGGATACCAGCATGCTGGCACTCATTTTGCCGACCTCGGAAGGATGACAGGCAGAGTCAACCCCACCTGGTATTAATTCAACAGTCGAGTGGGATTTGAACTCAGGATTCTCGGATCCTAAGCCCACCACCCTAACCATTAAGCCAACACCAGGCATATTGTCCCTTCCAGCCTGACAAGCTTGCCAGTCCCTGCTGATGAAAAGGAGCCCTGCTGACATGATGCTGCCACCAACATGCTTGGTGTTGACTGGGTGATGTGCAGTGTTAGGTTTTTGCCAGACGGAATGCTTTGAATTTAGATCAAAAAGTTGAATTTTTGTCTCGTCTGATCAAAAAAACTTTTTCTCCACATTCCTGCAGCATCATTAAGATGCTTTTTCACAAACTCCATACGAGCCTTTCGATGTGTCTTTTTCAGTAATGGCTTCTTTCTTGCCACCTGTCCATGGAGGCCAGCTTTGTGAAGGGAATGGGATATTGTTGATTGATAAACACTGACCCCTATCTCGGACACAGAGCCTTGCAGATTTTCAAAGTCATTGTTGGATTTACAGTGACATCCCGAACTAGTTTCCTGCTTGCCCAGCCGCTGAGTTTAGATGGGTGACCTGATCTGGGTAGAGTGTAGATGGTATGATATGTCCTCCATTTCTTAATGATGGATTTCACTACACTCAAAGGGACAATGAGTGACTTTGAAATCTTCTTGTAACCCTCTCCTAAACACTGCTTCTCCACCACTTAATGTCTGACTTCTTCGAAAAGGTTCTTGGTCTTCATGTTTGCCTTGTTGGTTGACCAAGTGAGTTGAACATTAAAACTCCTTCGATAAGTGGGGGAGATTACTTTTTAAGTTAAACCACTGATTACATACAGGTGAAACCTATTACACTTACTTTTTAACCTTTCAAACATAATTTGCTCCTGACGTGATTCAGGGTTAATTAGGTAAAGGGTTTAAATACTTACGCAACTGAGAATCATATGATTTTTCTCGGTTAATTAAACCTATTCACATTTTATCTGCATTTTTCTGATTTATCTTTATCACTTTGAAGTTGTTTGTGAAGACTCTATTAAGTTTGATTTGAAAGCATCATGAAATGATGTATTTGTGAAAATGGCATCAAAATCAAAATCTATGATTATATTTATGGCATCAAAATGTGAAAACGTTGGAGGGGGTGAACACTCTTGCAAAGCCACTGCATATATGTGGAATCTTTTCCTCGGAAATGTCTGAATTGGGGAAAGGACGAGGGTATTTGTGAAGGTGACAGATTTTAGAGATGGTATTTGCGGAGACAGGAAATGGAGATGTTAAACTATTGTCATAACTGAAAGGTGTAATTAAATTGTGAGTTATACTCGAGCCACCCTTTCTAAAGAGCCCGATATTCTCTTTCCCATGGGGAAAAAAGCTGGAGGAGGTGAACTCGTAAGCATGTGGGGGAGATGAGGTTCCTTGAGAAAGTAAAGGTAGAGGTACTGACTAAGATAAAGATATGATTGTGGAGATTGATATCAATGTATATGATGAGCTGACAGTGATGAGGTTTAAATCTATGAATGAATTAAGGTTTAGAAGGGCATATAGGTCGAGGAACACATAAGTGACGCTGTGAACTGCTGTGCCTGCAGGAACACACAGGAGGGGGACAGCACGGTGAGAAATATCAACACTACACATACACTACAACAGAAGTACTGCTGCTTTATCTATCCTAGTGTGTGTGTGTGTGTGTGTGTGTGTGTGTGTGTGTGTGTGTGTGTGTGTGTGTGTGTGTGTGTGTGTGTGTGTGTGTGTGTGTGTGCGTGTGTGTGTCAGTCATTGTGTTTCCTCCATAAACGATAAAACCTAACAGCCTGAAATGTTGCATGCATACTAAGAAAACTCCAAGGAAGTGCGAGAGTGAAAATTGGGTGTTTGGGTAAATTATAACACACCTTATGAAGATGATTAACGGCCTTATTTAATTATATCCTTTATCAGGCGCATCCTCGGTCATCGTTCTCTATGAGGTCTGAAGGGGTCTCCTAGGTAACCTCACTGAGGTCTGAAGTAGCCATGATTTTTGGCCTGCTCAACCTTACCTTGACTTGGAACAGGCCACAACGATTTCTAAATGATAAAGTTTTTTTTCTTCTTCACTTTCCTCACTCATATTATCGAATGCCTGTTGATCATATCTCTGAATTGTTGGGTACATTGCAATGCTGATAAACGCCTGGAGATGCCAGCGTTCATGGCTTTATTTCATTTGCGCAGATGAATAACCGAGAGAACCTCTTAAACTAACCATTATTACAAAATGTAAGCTCCAGATTTCAAGGTATCAGCAGTTCCGACTCTCCAAAAAAGTGTTCATTTGTCCAATTCGGACATAGTTTGGACATTCGAACATCGCTGCTATCGCTTGGCATCCATTCAATTGGAGTGCTTGCTTGAGTGTTTAAGGCACTTGCTGAGGGCCCCACAGTGGACGGCGCTACAGTTCCTTTCCCGAACGGGATGGACTGTTGGCAGTTGCTGAGAGGTAGAGCGTGTTCTAATAACACGTTTTCGCTACAGCGTGGATTTAATTCAACAACAACAACAACAATAACCGCGCAGGCATTGTTCTCTCGACTTCTATCTTAACAGGATAGGGCGTCACCCCAGGGGGTTGTGTGACCGGTATAAGGTTCCTGAGGATTTGGTTCATGTTTTCTGTCTCTGCCCTCGGTATGATAAGCCCAGATCGCGTCAACTGCATTCTGTCCGTGTCATGGGGATCACGTGGTCAGGCCTGCTGGATGTGTTTTGCCATCTGACTCTGACATCTGTGATTTGCCCTTTCCATTGTTATTATCCCCCGCCAACCAACGAAGTTGGCGGGGGATATAGAAATGGGTTCCGTCCGTCCGTCGCATTTCGTTTCCGGAGCTTAACTACAAAACCCCTCAAGATATATTTACGAAATTTGGTGCACATATCAAGCAAGTGGTGAACTGGTGCCTTTTGATATTTAGAGATTTCCCCCAAAAAAATTTCTGTCGCTTTCCATGGAAACAAAGTCTTCGATATCCCCCGCCATAGTAAATGAGGACAAGTTGCAAAAGGCACCAATTCAATTTATTCTTGATGTGTGTACCAAATTTCATAAAGAAATAGTTAATAGTTTTGCAACTATGCTCTGGAAACAAAGGTTAACCTCAATTATTTCTTAATACCCAACTTGTTTCCATGGAAAATGACAGAATTTTTTGGGGGGGAAATCTCTAAATATAAAAAGGCACCAGTTCACCATTTGCTTGATATATGTACCAAATTTCGTAAATATATCTTGAGGGGATTTGTAGTTGAGCTCCGGAAACGAAATGTGACGGACAGACGGAACTCATTTTTTTATCCCCCGCCAACTTCGTTGGTTGGCGGGGGATAATAATGGAGCAAAATTTGGGATCCAGATCAAAAACAGAATTTTGTGTTTCAAACTAGGTTTCTGCCCCACCCTACCACCCAAGACCATCATCCATCCATCCATCCATCAATCCATTGGACCATAATCTGTGCAGAGTGTTGGTGCTGCCTAAGCAGTCTCCTTGGCTATTGGGCACAATCCTGGACAGGTCCTCACTGAGACACAGGATACCAGCAAGCTGGTACTCATTTTGCTGACCTCAGAAGAATGACAGGCAGAGTCAACCCCACCTGGTATTAATTCAACAGCCGAGCGTGATTTGAATTCAGGATCCTAGGATGCCAAGCCCACCACCCTAACCATTAAGCCAACACCGGGCATCAAGACCACCAGCAGAGATAAAAACACCTTTATGCACAAACTGAGGTCATGCTGATCATATGCAGCAAGTCTGGATGTAATCGGCGCAGAACTGTTGGCGGATTCGCATGACAAACAAACATCTGTCCATTAATTATGGTGAGGATACAGGGTGGGAAACAATAAAACATTGACAGAGAAAGAATCTGCCGAAACACGCTTATTCTAAACTACAAATATGGACTCGCCTACCAAAACCTAACCTCAAAAACAACCACACACGTACGTACAGGAGTGGTACAAGACAACGAAAATGGGAAAGAGAAACAAGATGGGGGATAGAGCAAGGGTGGGCCTTTCTTCTGCCTGAGGCATTGTCGGCTGGATGGACACCCGGGTCTTGCGGGGCGGAGGAGAGGCGAGGCGAGTCGGTGGTGAGCGGAGGGCAGTCCTGTCTTCACTGCTACGGACTCCAGACACTCACCAATCCAAATATCCCGGCTGAATTCTGATCAAAGGCCCAACTCCCACTGCATTGGCCACACCTGAATTAACTGTCTCCACAGGAGAACCCCAGCTGATTCAACTGGCATAAGATCTCGGCTCTCTGCTGCTGTACTATAAGCGATTCTGTAATTCGACTGTACTGTCCAAGCGATTGCGTGCTGGCTCTTTTATATGTCCTCTGGTACAGGCTGTCACTGCGACTTCCGTTTGGGTCGTGCGCTCCGTCGCGCGATTCCTCGGCATTGGTTCCTGAGTGCCTAGACGGCACATGCCAGAAACCTCGCCTACAGGCGTGCTACGACATGAGGCATGTGTAATGAATAAAATATAAGGGGATGTGAGTAGAAATAAAAGAACATGTAATCTATGGAAATGCAGAGGGATGGCGGGAAGATTAGAAGCGTCACTAAACAATTGATCCTGACAGCGTTAATTGGGGGTAATGAAGAGAAGACTATTCTCAACATTGATAAAAACTGGGAATTAAAAAAAAAATATATAAATATTTTACTGAATTTCTTCATCATATAATGATGGAATTGTTTGTTTCGGCTACATTAATTTTTCAACTGATATTTTCCAGCTACATTAACATATGTGGTAATGGAAACAAAGAGCAATAAACAAATGATTGTGATCTTTTTTTTCAGTTCTAATATGACATTACTTGAAAAGCATGAGCAATATTATCAAGTGAAACGCATTGCCTGTTCTGTGTAGGCATCTCTCACCAAGCAGAAACTCTGTAACGCAACTGCAAATGGTTTCTTGGGTGACATCGACTGGCAGAGATATGTGAGTGTTGAACTGCAACCAGTGCTTTATGAGCCCGTACCCCGCGCAGTGGGACATGGGGTTTGCAATCACTTCTTTGTGTGTGTGTGTGTGTCTGTCCGGGCCATAACTATTTATCATTTGAGCTTTTGTCTTCAAATTTTCAATAAAGCTTCATTATGAGAATATGGAGAAGACAAATTAATAATTTGTTCAAAGGATCAAGGGTCAGCGTCATATAAAATTGTCAATTTTCGTCCAATTGACCTGAAATTTTAATTTTCATTTGAGCTTTTGTCATCAAATTTTCAACAAACCTTCATTATGAGAATATGGAGAAGACAAATTTAGAATTTGGTCAAAAGGTTAAAAGGTCAAAGGTACCGTTTAGCATACAGAAGAATAAGAGGTCCAAATTCAAAGAGGATGAGCTTTGCATTTTCAGATGCTTTCTATTTCCAATATAAAATGGTTCTCACGAGGTGTGCAAATTCCTGTTATATTCTCGGCTCTAAATTCTTGTAATATCTAGAATGTACTCTCAAGTACTGCAGAATTTACTGGACAAAGTAAGAGCACTATACTGTTACGTTTGAGGGGGGGGGGGTATGCATTCAAAGGGTAATTAGGATGTTTAATTAGGTATGCCATGCTGTTCGAGTTTACCAGGATCTCGATGTAATAAGTAGCAATTCAGTGGTGATAAGTTGTCTAGCAAATGTTCATTTCTTCAAGGGGGAAATGATAATTGTCACGCAATTAGAGAGGGACACGGGATAGGGTAAGTGTGTCTGCGTAAACCCCTTTTGGTATTCTCTGGAGAATAGCCGTGACGTCACAGGACAGTGCAGCGGATGGCTCTGCCCCGTGATCACGATTGGCGGAAGGCGATGGCGGTGGGCCAATAAACGGCTCGATTGGAAGTGACGAGGACCAAGGATAAAAAGGTTCTGTTCGGGGTCGAAAAGGGAGAGGAAGAAGATTACAACCAAAAAGATCGTGTTTTTTTGGTGTAGAGGCGGTTGCGCGGAGAGCATCCTTGTTGTTGTGCTGATTCGATCGTGTTCTTCATCGTGTCTTGGAGCCTTGCTGGGCCTCGTGCCTCACCTTGGTTGGCTCTGGGGTTCTGCTGACTCGGAGTACGGGGTCGAACGGCGGGCGGACCTGCCTCCCTCTCCTGCTCGCAACTTGGCGCCAGAACTGGTTCCCTGGCGGCTGTGAGTGGACTTGGGCCAAGACCAGGAGGTCGACAGCACCACGGTTTCTCCTGCCCCCCTGACGAGAGCAAGGCCAGCTCATCCGACGCCGATCCAGGGACAGTTGCGTCCACACCACGGTCCAGCCTGACCACCAGAAATAGCTACGTTTTGTGTGTGTGTGTGTGTGTGTGTGTGTGTGTGTGTGTGTGTGTGTGTGTGTGTGTGTGTGTGTGTGTGTGTGCTTGGCGCCTTAGAAGGTTTGAGATCTCTATATTCATTGGAATTGTCTGTGTTTTTCCCCACGCCCGATCCCACACCATCCCGTCGAATCGCCCCGGATCCCTCTTCTTGCCGAGTCTTGTTATTTCTGGTTAATAGTAAAAACGAATAAACATCATCAACTCGGTGAAAAGTGACTCGTGCCACCTTCCTCGTCCCGTTTGCGGTAGAGCGATTAGAACCGCCATGTTTGGGTTATAAATAAATAAACCGCCTCCATCGTTTCGGCTCATTCTACGTTGGCGGGACTGTTCAAGTCCCGTGGACGTCACATTGGTGTCAGGGTGTTGGATGTTCGAACCCCTCTAAATTATATTTGGTATCGGGAGAATATACCAAGATTAAAATCTTGCCACGAATTGGAATATAAAATTACTACAGAAAAGCGCGCGAGCGTGGGAAAATTTTGGCGGGATTTTTCAAATATAAATTAATTGGCGGCAAACGGGACTTCTGCACCATGGCGGATGTGCAGATGTTTGAGGAGGAAGGCCACGTGTCTGGCAGTGAGTCGGGGGAAGAAGGGAGAGACGGGGGTAGGGTTGGAACCTCCCCCATTCCGAGCGTGGACCGTGCTTCATCTCCCGTAACGGAGCCGGCAGCGCCGGAAACCGGCACGATGACGATCTGGACAATGTTGGAACGTTTAATGAGTGCAATTACAGCACAGGGGGCAAAAATGATGGCACAGGGGGCACAAATGGCAGAAATGACGGCACAAATGGAAAATCAATTCGTGACACAGAGAGCAGAAATGACGGCACAGGGGGCAGAAATGACGGCACAAATGGAAAATCAATTCGTGACACAGAGGGCAAAAATGACGGCGCAGGGGGCAGAGATGGCGGATCGATTGGGGGTAATGGGGGAACAGTTGGGTGCACGGATTGATTTAATGAGGGATGAATTGGGGGAAAAGATGGAGAAAATGAAAACTGAGATGCAGGAGTGTGTGGATGCTAAATTGGGAGAAATACAAAGTAAATTCGAGGATAGATTGGAGGAAACAAAGGTAGAAATTACATTGGAGGGGGAAAATATACGAAAAAAATTGGTAGATAAAATTGATGCAACGAACATTCGGGTTGATAAAGTGGATGAAATCCTGGAACGTCATCGTGCCTGTGTGGATGCTCGTATGCAGCTACAGGTTGAAGAGTGGGGAGAGCTGAGGAAGCAAGGGATGAATTTGGCGGAGGAGGTAAAAGGATTGGAGGCTCGTTTGGACGAACAAGATTAAATTATGAGCCAAGATGAAGTCTTGGATAAAGGCCTGGTAGAGCCGTCTTTTGTAAGTAGAGTGTCCGGGTTGGTTGAGGAGCAGCTACAAACTCGCGACGGAGCCTTGGAGGAGGTTGCGCGGGCCCAGAAGATCCTGCAGGAAGAGGTGAATCGGTCCAGTCAACATTTGGAACAGGAAGCAAAATTGACCCATGAGACCCTCACCACAAAACATCTTTGGCCACAGTGGGCTCCGAAATTGGATACGCAGCCACAAGGGTGTTTGATCCCTGGGCTGGATTCGGACAAGGGAGAAACTGAGAAGCGGGCCACCGTAAAAGTGATCCCCCTGGTAAATTTCGATGGGTCAGGGAGCGTTGAAGCTTTTCTCACGCAATTTGAGTGCATTTCCCGACTAAACAGGTGGAATGAGCGGGAACGTACAGGGAATTTGGTGGCAACGTTGCGGGGACCAGCCGCAGATGTGTTAAACGTGATCGCGGAGGGGATGTTGACCAGCTCCCACATTTGCGAGGCGTTGAGCCGTCGGTTTGGGTTCGCGGCAAACTGTGATCTGGTGCGGGCTCAGCTCCAGCACCGCAGATTAAAGCCGGGTGAGACAGTGCAGGAGCTGGCACAGGACATTTACCAATCAGTCAGGATCGCGTATCGGGACCTTACAGTGGAGGCGTGGGACAGACTGGCACGAGAGAAATTTTTAGCTGCTCTTCCTGACCCTGAGGTCCGAGCGCTGGTGGAGCTACAGGATCCACCCATCGTTCACCGAGCGGCCGAGTGCGCGGCCAGGCTGACCTCGTGGAGTCGGCCGGGTTGGGTTCCAGAGAGGCCATCGGTGACGATCCGACAGGCGGAGATCCAGGATCAGGGAGGGGGGCTGGGAGAAATTGGCATTACCCAAATGTTTCAGGAAATTTGCCAGAAACTGTCAAGTTTGATAAGGGGTAATTCGGTAGTTGGTGCGCCAAAGCGGCGGGGTCCAACCCAGCCAATAGAGCAATTCGATTATGGCCAAGGGGGTCCGGAACCGGAAGAGACATTACACCGATACTCACGGGGGCCTTTTATGGGGAGTTGTTTCCGGTGCGGGCGAAGAGGACACATGCAACGATATTGCCGGTACCCGGCGATGGAGGGACCCTCCAATAGACTTTTAGACTCGGAGAGGGTGAATCCTCCTGCTGAACCGCCAGGTCTATCCGAGATGCCCTTTCATAGGTCGGGTCCGGAGATCACTGTCGGGGGTCCGGGAGACTAGATTGGGCTGAGCATATACGACCATGCTCGGCTGCTGAGATTGTGGCGAAGTGCCCTCCTTTGGTGGAAAAAGTGAATTGTGGAAAAATTGGCATGGGTTTGTAAGTTCTGCTGGGTTTTAGAGTGACAATCGGGACAGTGGGTAATTGGTAGCAAAGCGGGCACGAGTGGCTGTCCAATGGCTGGTGCGTGGATCGGGTGAGAAGTGCTGTGTGAGTTGCTTCAAGTTAAGAAGTGAAATGTATGGTGCACACATTGATTTTTATTGGACATGGTGTGGTAACAGGGAAGGTCATGGTCGGCGAAGTGTTAGAAATGCAGGTGTCACATGTAAGGCCGATGGGATGGGGGAGTCATGTGGGTTTTGTGTTGGTGGGGATGATGTGCTTGTCCACAGGGATTGCTGAAGCTCACGGTGAGCGTGAATTGCGACCCCCTTCAAGAAGATTCACCACCTGATGGCTAATGGTGACAGTGTCTGGAGGCAACTGGGAGAGGGTCTGGTTGGGCGACCAAGGCGGGTAGGACCTTGGCGACCCAGGAAGGCCAGAGGAGCCAGTGAGACCCCTTCCAGAGTGTTGTACGGGATTAGAGCTGATGGCTACCAGGGGGGAGGGAATCAAAGGGAGCGGGGCGGAGAAACGTCCGGGTTGGACTAAAGCTTACCTGTGGGCATGGTTGCACCTGAGATGCCCCCATCATCTTGTGGTAACCCACCCCACGGCCACGACGGGATTCAGCCTGCATGATTAAAATGAGGACCATGACCTAGAAATGTGATGATGACCATGGTGTGAGTGTTGTGAAGATGTGTGAGTCCCACTCGATCTCGCACAACTTGACAGGTGCAGCAAGGGCATGATGTCCGCATAATTTTGGGGCAAGCAAATTTGAAAATTGGCTCCCCAGGTAACGCTGGGTCTATTAGCATCCACTGGGGGAGGCGGTCAAGTGTAAATATCCCATGAATAGTGTCGTTAAGGCTTAGAGTAGGAATGTAAAGTATAAGTGTTGTGTTTTTGTGGAACCTTTTGTTTCCTCTCCCCAGATCACTGGAAGAGTGCTGGGCAAGAGCGATGATCCGGAGGATGGAGTGCAACTTCGCTCAGTGCTCTCATGTGATAAAATAAAATAAAATAAAAAAATGAATGATTGTTTAGGTGAGGATAAGGCCATAAGGGGGTAGTACATTAAGCAGGATAGGTAAGTTAACTGCGGCTCGCTGCCCATTGCCCCTCCTACTTTATTTCGTTAGGTTAATTAGGTGTGAGTCAGTAAGTGTTAAGGCTGGTACGGTAGCGCCTGTGATATACCTTGCAGGAGCTGCGGTACCAGAGGAGGGGGCAGTGTTACGTTTGAGGAGGGGGGTATGCATTCAAAGGGTAATTAGGATGTTTAATGAGGTATGCCATGCTGTTCGAGTTTACCAGGATCTCGATGTAATAAGTAGCAATTCAGTAGTGATAAGTTGTCAAGTAAATGTTCATTTCTTCAAGGGGGAAATGATAATTGTCACGTAATTAGATAGGGACACGGGATAGGGTAAGTGTGTCTGCGTAAACCCCTTTTGGTATTCTCTGGAGAATAGCCGTGACGTCACAGGACAGTGCAGCGGATGGCTCCGCCCCGTGATCACGATTGGCGGAAGGCGATGGCGGTGGGCCAATAAACGGCTCGATTGGAAGTGACGAGGACCAAGGATAAAAAGGTTCTGTTCGGGGTCGAAAAGGGAGAGGAAGAAGATTACAAACAAAAAGATCGTGTTTTTTTGGTGTAGAGGCGGTTGCGCGGAGAGCATCCTTGTTGTTGTGCTGATTCGATCGTGTTCTTCATCGTGTCTTGGAGCCTTGCTGAGCCTCGTGCCTCACCTTGGTTGGCTCTGGGGTTCTGCTGACTCGGAGTACGGGGTCGAACGGCGGGCGGACCTGCCTCCCTCTCCTGCTCGCAACTTGGCGCCAGAACTGGTTCCCTGGCGGCTGTGAGCGGACTTGGGCCAAGACCAGGAGGTCAACAGTACCACGGTTTCTCCTGCCCCCCTGACGAGAGCAAGGCCAGCTCGTCCGACGCCGATCCAGGGACAGTTGCGTCCACACCACGGTCCAGCCTGACCACCAGAAATAGCTACGTTGTGTGTGTGTGTGTGTGTGTGTGTGTGTGTGTGTGTGTGTGTGTGTGTGTGTGTGTGTGTGCTTGGCGCCTTAGAAGGTTTGAGATCTCTATATTCATTGGAATTGTCTGTGTTTTTCCCCACGCCCGATCCCACACCATCCCGTCGAATCGCCCCGGTTCCCTCTTCTTGCCGAGTCTTGTTATTTCTGGTTAATAGTAAAAACGAATAAACATCATCAACTCAGTGAAAAGTGACTCGTGCCACCTTCCTCGTCCCGTTTGCGGTGGAGCGATTAGAACCGCCATGTTTGGGTTATAAATAAATAAACCGCCTCCATCGTTTCGGCTCATTCTACGTTGGCTGGACTGTTCAAGTCCCGTGGACGTCACAATACGTTTTATCTTTTGCATTCGTTGTTCTCGAATAGGTATTCCATTCTGTCCACAGAAGCTACTTAGTGGGCCTCCATCTCCTGTCGTAAAATCCATTATCAAATCACTCTATTCCAAAAGCAAGGCAGTAGGAGGACCACGGTAGGAGTAAGACTTACATCTGCCCTTGAAACGGCGTTTTTGCATGACAGAGGGTTTATTACCGCAAATGAGTGGGTGCAATAGTACTCTTTTTCATGACCTTTTAATAGACTGCATTTCAGTGTTGATGCATCATCTAGTTGATAGATTTGGAAACAGACCTAAAATCTACCGACAACAGTGGTTGTGTATGTGTCTCAATATATGCCAATTGCAGCCTGATAAGGACCGGTTACGTAAATATGAGCACTATGGTGGAACTGTTATATATGTTTTGCGCAAAGTCTTATTATGTACATGTTCTTCGAAAATGTTCGACATGTCGCATGAACTGCCAGATGATGGCTCCACACTTGTTTACCCTTTTTTGATGTCATGTGTCATTGTTTGAATGTATATGGTTGTGCAGAATTCATTACACCTATGCTTCCCTTCTAGACCTCTCCAGAGCTTGATGCTGATGGTTACAGCCTTCCACCCACCTGGCAGCCTGGTATCTTTTTTTCCAAATGTAGTCAAGAAGCCACAATTATAGCTTTAATTTGCATGTGAGTTGCCTCTTTTATCAATAACCGAGTCAAAAGCTCTTGCCTTGTCACAGGAGTCGAAAAACGACATAATGGTGATTGTTCAGTTTCAGAAATATTAATTTGTAAAAACAATAAAAAAATTCTGTTGAAATTTTGTGCCAAAATAAAGAACAGATATTCACTTTGGGCTGGAATCACATCTGGCACTTCTTGATGCTGTGAAAGCCAAAATTATGAGGATAGTTGGCATGTCGAAAGAACACCCAAAACTTCGGGAATGTTATTCTCCGATGCTGGCAGATTGTGGACCCCTGTTTTTTTAAACATCTCTGTTTTGGTCTTGCCCCTTCAGTATTTTTTTTTATTCCAGTCAAATACAATGATGGTCCACTTCTCCACTTGACTGATCTAAACTGGCAGGCGACTGTATTCCAAACTTCGGCCTATCCCAAAGAAAAACCACAATACTCGACGTGGCACAGCACACTCCTACATTCTTCCTCCTGATTCTTGGAAAGTGAGCATTCATGATACGCCTTCCCTCTCAAAGGCACTCAGACTCAGGAGACCATTCGATGTCTGAAAGCACTAACCGGGAATCACTCACAGCCTGACACGATTTCAACACAGGTTATAAAGGACAAACTACAACATTATAATTTGTTACCCTTTTGCACAAATCAACTTTAAGAATAAGCATTTCACCTCCACAAACGAACAATACGTTCTGTGAACAGGTCAAGGCAGCTGGACGAGAAGAAAGAAAGAGACCCAGGACACGCTGCACACAAGTAGCAGTGCAGGTGTTGTGCCAAGATGGAGGAGGGGAGGGTAGTGTGACCATTGTTTGTGAGGGATGGTTTATGCACATGTACAGCTGCTTTATGCGCCGGTTGATGGGAGATGGTTTCACAACTGATTTATGCATGTAGCTTTTGGGAGATTTTAAAAAGATTTGTTTACCTGTGGAGAATGATACCAATGGATTTGATGGAAAGCAAGGAATTGTTATGGAGGACAGTTATGGAGAGCAATTTCCACGGGCATTGCCAAGATGGAGGACTGAACCACATTCGGCCATTTACCTTTTTTACCTCCACCACCTTAGAGGGACAGAGATTACGTTTTGAACCCTGTCTGTTTGTCTCGTTTGGTGTGATGAGAATTGAATATTTTCATCACATGTTGGTCTGTCTCGTTTGTTGTGACGAGAATTGAATATTTTCATCATGTGTCGGTCTGTCTTGTTTGTGGTGACGAGAATTGAATATTTTCATCACATGTTGGTCTGTCTTGTTTGTGGTGACGAGAATTGAATATTTTCATCAGATGTCGGTCTGTTTTGTTTGTTGTTACGAGAATTGAATATTTTCATCATTTGTCAGTTTGTCTTGTTTGTTGTGACGAGAATTGAAAATTTTCATCATTTGTCGTTCTGTTTTGTTTGTTGTTACGAGAATTGAATATTTTCATCATTTGTCAGTTTGTCTTGTTTGTTGTGACGAGAATTGAATATTTTCATCATTTGTCGTTCTGTTTTGTTTGTTGTGACGAGAATTGAATATTTTCATCATGTGTCAGCCTGTCTTGTTTGTTGTGACGAGAATTGAATATTTTCATCATGTGTCGGTCTGTCTTGTTTGTGGTTACGAGAATTGAATATTTTCATCATGTGTCAGCCTGTCTTGTTTGTTGTGACGAGAATTGAATATTTTCATCATTTGTCGGTCTGTCTTGTTTGTGGTTACGAGAATTGAATATTTTCATCATGTGTCGGTCTGCCTTGTTTATGGTTACGAGAATTGAATATTTTCATCATTTGTCGGTCTGTCTTGTTTGTGGTTACGAGAATTGAATATTTTCATCATATGTCGGTCTGTCTCGTTTGTTGTGACGAGAATTGAATATTTTCATCATGTGTCGGTCTGCCTTGTTTATGGTTACGAGAATTGAATATTTTCATCACATGTTGGTCTGTCTTGTTTGTGGTGACGAGAATTGAATATTTTCATCAGATGTCGGTCTGTTTTGTTTGTTGTTACGAGAATTGAATATTTTCATCATTTGTCAGTTTGTCTTGTTTGTTGTGACGAGAATTGAAAATTTTCATCATTTGTCGTTCTGTTTTGTTTGTTGTTACGAGAATTGAATATTTTCATCATTTGTCAGTTTGTCTTGTTTGTTGTGACGAGAATTGAATATTTTCATCATTTGTCGTTCTGTTTTGTTTGTTGTGACGAGAATTGAATATTTTCATCATGTGTCAGCCTGTCTTGTTTGTTGTGACGAGAATTGAATATTTTCATCATGTGTCGGTCTGTCTTGTTTGTGGTTACGAGAATTGAATATTTTCATCATGTGTCAGCCTGTCTTGTTTGTTGTGACGAGAATTGAATATTTTCATCATTTGTCGGTCTGTCTTGTTTGTGGTTACGAGAATTGAATATTTTCATCATGTGTCGGTCTGCCTTGTTTATGGTTACGAGAATTGAATATTTTCATCATTTGTCGGTCTGTCTTGTTTGTGGTTACGAGAATTGAATATTTTCATCATTTGTCTGTCTGTCTTGTTTGTTGTGACGAGAATTGAATGTTTTCATCATTTGTCTTTCTGTCTTGTTTGTTGTGACGAGAATTGAATATTGTTGCGAATTCGCGCCCGCCGGCGTGCGAGCGGCCACGTAACTTGAATCGTGGCACATCGCCCACTGGACGGACAATTCCGTCGTGACCCTCTCGGACTAACGCCGGGAACTAGTCACGGGTGGGCCTTTCGGCCTCACCACGATCATGCCAATCGGCCCCCCTGCGTGGGATAGGGTTGCTCGCCAAATTCGACCTACCTAAGTACCCACACGGAGGGTAGACCAGGCGATCGCACCTCGCCGCAGGTCGACTTCGGACACGGGCCACTTTAATCGACCCGTTCCGTACTATCGGGATAACCGAGCAGTGTTATCGTCAACCTCGACGGTTCCGATTAATTATTGGGCGTATTTAGCCCACGACCAACCCTTTACGTGAAGTAAGATGGAGATTCAATTAAAGAAAAGCCGAAGCGAAACGGGAAAAACAGTTCAACATAATTCACATTTATTCAGCGGCAAACGGAAAGCACACATATACAATTACAACAATTATGCACCAAAAGCAAATGTAAAAGAAACACAACAATTATGCAACAAAAGAAACACAATGCAGATCTACTACCGACTACGCGAGCACACGGCAACACTTACACAGTTTTACTTTACAGACGGCACCGACAACACATATACTCCAAAGCAAAAGAAAAAGGGGCCACCCTCAACTACAAGGGGGCAGACGGGCCTGGGGCCGAGACCGCGTCGAGCCTACCCGTCTGGTGATGAGCCGCACAATGGCGGCGGTGCCCCGACTCCGCGCTCCTCCGCGGGCCTCGCTGGCACTGCCTGGAATGGGGTGGGAACGGGGCCCCCCTTTTCGCACTATCTCAGCGTGGGGGGGGGGGGAAACAGGGGAGGTTGTTGATGCTCTGGGGAAAGAGGATAGCTGGCTTGCTTGGGTCCCGCGACGAGCGACTCCACTGCGCCCTCGACCGCGTTCCCGGCTTCTTCTCTCTGCAGCTCCCCGACAGACTCCGAACCCCGACAGACCGACTCCCCTCCAGACCCGTCTTGACTGCCGCCGCCACACCTCTCCAACTCGAGCCCGAAACAGAAACTCTCTCGCTGCCACTGCGAGACACTGCCACTGCCACTGCCACTGCCACTGCCACTGCCACACCTCTCCAACTCGCCCGAGCCTGAAATAGAAACTCTCAACTGACTCAATTCGCCCCGCGATTTATAGGTGCGACAGGAGAAACCATATGCAGATTTTTGGATCAGGATCGGCTCGGGGGCGGAGCCACGCTCGCCCAATGGACGGAGGAAAAGTGGGCGCAAATCTGCATATATCGATTCAACTCCGATGCACCTGGAGGCGGGGCCAAATCGCCCCGCGCTTAATGATTGGACGGATCGGAAGTGGGCGTGAATCATTCCTGATCCGACTTCCCCGGAAAGGCCGCTTTTTGCACCCGCTGCTCGGCGCGCGCCCTGTACGAGTCCAGGATCGGTGCCCACAAGCGGTGCGGGAATGGCGGCAGAAGGAGGAGAGGTGAAGGTGGTGGAGGGTTTATTGTGGTGGTCCCTGGCCACGGTGACGCTTGGAATGGCGGTGATGCGATGATTGCGAGAGCGAGTTGTGACGGTAAAGGTCGTGGCTGTTGGCGTTGTTGTTGTTGTGAAGCGGCGTTGCGGTTGGTGGTTGTTGTGTGATGGCGGTTGAGATGTGGTTGGTTCAAAATAAAGATAGAACAGAAAAACGGCTATCTTGAAGGGTCGCAGCCCGAATGAATCACACTTATTCCCTCTAAACAATGGGTTTGGGCTAACTACACATATACTTGCAGAGATATCTCACCTACGGGACCTGAATGGTGGTTTGCGAATTTCCTCAACCACAACACTACCCCCTCCCCTTTTTACAGACTCGTCCCGAGTCGTCAAATTTTCGTGTGCCATCATGTGTAGTTCTCCCCTAGTACGTTTTACCTACGGATCCCTGAGTGCGACATTCATGGTATTCGTGTCCCCAAAATAAATAACCTGAGGGCTGAGTAACTACCTAAACAAACCCACTCACACAGACGACTTAAATAAAATTGCCGGCGCTAAGACAGACATGTCGGGGGCGCACTCATATTTACAGTACATCTTACCTTAACTTACAAATTTTACACTAAACCATGGCCCAGGATCATGGACTCTGCAAAAAGAAAGCAGTTAGCAGGGAGCCAGGCTGCTCGCATGCAGTCTCTGGCTCAAACAATACAGGTGACAGGGAACGTGGCCGGCTGCTCACACGCAGTCCAAGGCCTTCCCTTTTTAAAATGAACCGAGTGAACCACAATGGTGCATGCGCTGCACAAACGCAGTCTCCGTGCCAGCTCAAGTGGCACACGCAATGAGCACAACGAATGGATGGATGGATGGACGCAAACACGGTGCACGGGCCGCCACTGCAGGCCCATGTTGTAGCTGCCAATCGGACAGTTCTTGCAGCTTGCAAACTGTTGCTTTCCGATCCTGGCGCACATGGAAATGAACGGGTGGTGGGGGCAAAGCAAACTTGAACGGGGGCTGGTGAACAGGGGCAGTGGGCATGGCAAAGGCGAGCAGGCAACACAGCCTGCAGAATAAGGCCGCTGCAGGCAAACACAGCCGGCAGACGAACTGGCCGGCACAGGCCTTGCAGTAAACAGCTGCAGACGATCCGGCTGGTACAGGCCTCGCAGCAAAACACAGCTGCTGATGAAGTTGGCCGGCCTTTCCTTGCAGTGCAGGTTCATGGAGGGAGTGCGGTGGTGCTAGCCACTCGGAAGGCGGGCTCGGACTTACCCTACGGTCTCCCTCCCAACCTATCGCCTTTGCCTGTCACTGTCTATACCCACTCCCTTAATTTGTCAAACCCCAATTTAGCCCCAACTTTTTTTTTATTTTTTATATATATTTTTTTACTTCCCCACTATAAATCGTCCCCTAACCCCCTTTATCGTCCTTGTTCGGCTAACCTATCCTGTCACCTAGCCTACTCCCAACCCCTATGTTCCCTTCCCGGAGGGGAACAAGGGAGAGCTAGCGTCCTGTGTCGAGGCCCAATTCAAGCCTCAGGATGGCCTCCCCAGAGTTCAGCGATCTATAACAAAGTGGGTCCAGCGGCCCACAACGAGAGCGAAGGGATGGATGGTGCGGAGGGGTACACTTCCTATCTACCCGAACCATTTTACTGTTCAACTTCCTTGGGGCTTTCAACAAGCGCCTCGTGCTTAAACTATTGGTTCTAACAACCCAGATTCCCGTCCCCTGTGTTGGTGTCCTCACAATTTCGGGCCTCGCCCCCCAATTTTCTTCCCGTGCTCTCACACGGTCTCATGGCTGGGACGCGTGGCTCCCCTTGACAGGCACGACCCTCTGCCGATCCTACTACGATGGCACCCCGGGCACTACAGTGCCTCCGAGCCTACCAGCTCCCTAAACACCGGGGAGTGCCCCCCATAGCACCTCCCCTGAAACGCACACGTGGCAGGCTGGCTTCCCGGGCCCCTTTCCGAGGGTCACCCGTGCCCACAACACTGCCCATGTGGCTAATGGCGCCCCGGGCCCCCGCACCAAGCGGGCGCATCCGTGCCCACTACGCTATCCCAGCCCCCCATGGGCCCTTGGCCTACTACGGCCGACTAGCCTAGTGCCCGGGGTACTCACTCAGCGATACTCACCTTTCGCAGCCACGCTCCCAGCCTGTCAACAGGGCTCCTACACCCCTCCAAATGGGTTTCGAGCCTACTTTCCCACCAACAACAAAACGACCTCCATTTTTCAATTTGACTAACCCCCTAACTCACTCTACACTGACCCCGGGGTCCCTTGGGCGGGAATCACTCCTCCCCCCAATCACTCATCGCACCATGCATTCCACATTCGCTCCACTCACACAGACCCGCTGGCCTCACTCACTCACCAACTCTTCAACACACACACCACCGAACTCTGCCATCCTTCTAACTACATCCCATAACTAACTCGTGCTCCCACGTCGTCCCTTAAGCTATAGCACGTTCCATTTAACACTACATAGCTAAACTACGTCCCCTCTACACATTCACAAGTCTGTCACTGTCCATAAACCTCTATAATAACTTTCCCAACCTAAATCTGACTACAATCCCTCTAACTAATCCATTCCATGGGCCCCATGAGGACTTACCCCTGCCACATGGAGCCGGTCTAGCTAAGCTAACCCTTCCCCCTAACTAGTTTCATCCTGTGCCCAGGCCAGGGGGTCTTCCACCCCTTGCCCGGGGAATCCTGTGCACCCGAAAGTGAGGCTTGCTTTTCTTTCCCACATGCGCAGCACCAGCGCGGCAACTCACAGCTCGCGCACTTTGCACCTGCCCGTGGCGTCATGCAGCTGCACGTGTACCTCGTCCCTCCTTGGACGGTACCATCCGGCAGGGATACCCCTCCTGCCGGATTCCAACCCCACGTGCAGCCATGACGTCACCGTGCGCATAAAAAAAACACAAGCCCCACGTCTCGAGGGGTTCCCCACGCGAACACATGTGCTCTGCCCGTTGGAGCTTCACACACACGCCCGCGTGGAGAACCTGTCCGGTCCAAATCCGTTATCCTGCCTAAACTTTGTCCGTCTGCGGGATCGGCAAATCCACCACGTGCGTTTCCGGACCGGGACTTCACTCCCGCAAGCGAGCACGTGGGGGCCTCGTGCGTTGCACAGCACGGACCTCGTGCTCGCTGCTGGGTGAACCCGGCGCGGTCCCCGAAACAGCTTCAGCCGCTACCCGGCTTTTGTCCCTCTGTCGCCGTCGTCGTCGCCATTCAACCCACGCACACCTGCGTGTCACGACGCTCACACTCCACTCCATTATATTCACCCCGGGAGACGCGGCTGCATGCTCACGCATGCCGACCGACATCTCCCTTACACACAGCGACCTTGCACACACTGTCTCCCTCACACTCGGCCGCTCACTCACTCGTGCCATACCACTCACACACGCGGGGGCACTCACCCGCGGTGTTTCATACACACACGGCACGCTGGGAAGCACGCCCTCCGGCACACTTGCCACCACACCACTCACACACGGGGTCGCTTCCACACACGGGGACGCACTCACACAGGGACAACCACACTGGGGATTCGTGTCCCCACAAGGGTCTCCGGGGCCTCTATACCCCCCAAGCTCTCCGTGCACCTGTCCACAGCACTCCTCCCCTCGACCTCGCAAAGCACGACCGGACCCACCTGGTCGTGACTCACCTCAAGGGGGCATACTCCCTCCCCTCGTTCCTGGAGGAGGCTATGCCGCTGCACGCACTGGGTCTCCACCCAGTCCGCCAGCTCCCCCTCATTATCCTCCATTACCTCTGTGTGTGTGTTCGTCTCTAACCCCGTCTTCATCGTGTCGTCTTCCCTCTATAGTTCCCATCTCCCGTGTCTCTGTGCATTTATTAGTTTCTGTTGTCCCCTCGTGTCTATTAGTCTCTGCTTCTTTCTGGCGTCTTTCCCTTATCTTTATGTAGGTCAACCTTGCTTTCTCCTTAAGTCGCTCCCGTCCTTCCCTCTGTTTCACTCCTTGCTCTTTCACGATTTCCGCGTACCTCCTCCTTGCTTTCCGTCTTAATTGTTCTTTTCTCTCCCTCCCAATTACTTTCACCTCGTCTCTTGTCTCCCGTGTCTCTATACATTTTCTCTCCTTGTTCCTTATTTCTGTCTCTTCCTGGTTCCTTTTCCTTCCCATTTGAGTCGTTCTTTCTCTCTGAGCCCCATTAGCTGTTCGTTCTCCCTCCGGAGCTCCTCAATCTCCGTTAACTCCAATCTCGCTCTCCGTTTTAGTTGTTCAATTTCACACTCATATAGTTGTTGTTGTTTTCTCTCCCACTGTTCCTCCTGCTCTTTGTTTTCCAATCTCATTGTTTCTTTCAATTGGCTCATTTCCTTCCTGCGTTTCATTCGCTGTTCTCTCACAACTCTTCCTCATTTCCTCTCCTGTCCTTCCTTCTCCAGTTTCATGGTTTGCTTCATTTGGTTAATCTCCTTTTTGTGTTTCATTCGCTGCTGTCTCATTAATCTTCCTCGTTTCCTCTCCTGTCTTTCCTTATCCAGTTTCATGGTTTTCTTCATTTGGTTCATCTCCATTTTGTGTTTCATTCGCTGTTCTTTGTCTATCTCCTCGTACTCCAGCCTCAGCTTTTCTTTCAATTGGTCAACCTCAGATTCATGTTCTTTTTGTTTTCTATTCCATTGTTCCTCTCGTTCTTCCCTCTCCAATCTCCTTGTGTCCTTCAATCTCCTGATTTCTCGTTCCTGCTTCATTCCTTGCTCCTTCAACTTCTCCTTGTATTCCAACCTATTTTTTTCCTTTTGTCGTTCAGTTTCAAATTCATACTCTTTCAGTTTTTTATTCCACTGTCTCTCTTGTTCCTCGTTCTGCAATCTCATAGTTTCCTTTAATTGACGGATTTCTTTCTCCTGTCTCATTCCTTGTTCTTTGTATTTCCTATTCCACTGTCTTCCTTGTTCCTCATTCTGCAATCTCGTTATTTCTTTCAGCTGGCTGACTTCCTTCTCCTGTCTGATTCGTTCTTCCATCTCATTCTTTAATCTGGCCTTCGCTTCCAGCTGTTCGATCTGTACAGTGTAGTTTCTTAACGTTTCATTTTCCGTTGTCGTTCTTTCTTCTCTCACCATCCTCAACTCGTTTTGTAATTCCCTCTCTTTGTTTTGGTGTTTCTGTAACTCAGAAACTTTCTTTTCCAATTCCTTTCTCATCTCCGCACACTCCGACTTTGCTTTGGCTTCTAATTGTTCAATCTGCTCAGTGTGGTTCCTTAACGTTTCATTCTCTGTTGTCGTTCTTTCTTCTCTCACCATCCTCAACTCGTTTTGTAATTCCCTCTCTTTGTTTTGGTGTTTCTGTAACTCAGAAGCTTTCTTTTCCAAGTCCTTTCTCAATTTGCGTGCTTCTTCACTCATTTCATCTCTTCTTTCCACCGCTTCCCTTCTCAATTCGTCCCTTTTTTTCCTGTATTCATTTAGTTTTTTCTGCCATTCCTTTCCCATTCTTATCTCCCCTTCCAGGATTTCTCTTTTAAACTGGCTTGCCCTTACCTCTCGCTTCAGTAGTTCCAATTCCCCATCTTGTTTGCGTTTTTCCTTTTCGAGCTTTGTTTTCCTTTCTCCTTCCTCCCTCAATTCTCCCTGCAGTACTTTGAACTGTTCTGATTTTTCCAGCAATTCCTCTGTCCTTTCCTCCAGCTGTCTCTCTCCGCTTTTTATCTTCCTTTCTAGGCTTTCTCTTTCCCGATTGCCTGTTCTTATCTCTTCCTTCAATTGTTCCAACTCCCCATCGTGTTCACATTTTTTCTCTTCCAACTGTATTTCCCTCACTCTCCCCTCCAGTTCTTTGAACCGTCTTGCTTCCCCCAATAATTTTTCCATTAATTGTTTTACTTCCAAGTCGTGCTCCTTTTGTTTCTTTTCGAGCTCGGTTTTCCATTCTTCCTCCCATTGTTTCCTTTCCTGGGAGATACCAATCTGCTGTTCCTCTATTCTTTTGTTCAGTTTGCTCTTCGCATATTCCAACTGACGGGTATAAAACACTACCAAATTCTTTTTCCCACATAATTTGTCGACTCTATTGGCCAAGTCATGTTTTTGCCACCGAATTTGTTCCAGTAAATCGTCCAATCGCTGTGTCCCCCCGTACACGTAATTTTTCTGAAGCGCGTCTGCGTGCCGTTGTGACTCGTCCACTCCACTTTGCACCTCCTCGATATATTCTTCATAACGCTTCACCTTTTCCAAGACATCCGCCAATTGTGCCTGAAGCCTGCCAATGCTCGCATAGTCATCCTGCCACGCCTGCCATGGCACATGCCGTGACCACGTGCCTTGAAACGGTGACTGGTAGCTCACGCCTCGTGCTGTGCCATTAATATCAGCCCACTCCGTGCTGCGCTGAGGTGCGATCGCGCTGCCATTGTGCGACTCCGTTTGCCGGCAAAGTTCGTGCTCAAGCCGCTCCCACTGACCACAGTTAGTGGTGGGGTTATAATTATAAAAAGAACCGACCTGGGCCATGGATCCTACATGACTACACATACCTAATACCCCCGGCTCCCGCTCGCCTTGAGACGCCATCTTATTTCTTGTAAAGGGTGAATTTAAATCGCTCGTAATATGGAGGGAATCGGGGGTCGCTCCTCTCACCCCTGGACCAATTCCCGTGAATTTAGCTGGAGATAGGAGAGCCCGTTTTCCCGTTCTCCGATACCAGTGCCGCGAGGAGGGGGATGAGTTTGTATCCCACTCCTGACACCAGTGTTGCGGATTCGCGCCCGCCGGCGTGCGAGCGGCCACGTAACTCGAATCGCGGCACGTCGCCCACCGGACGGACAATTCCGTCGTGACCCTCTCGGACTAATGCCGGGAACTAGTCATGGGTGGGCCTTTCGGCCTCACCACGATCGTGCCAATCGGCCCCCTGCGTGGGATAGGGTTGCTCGCCAAATTCGACCTACCTAAGTACCCACACGGAGGGTAGACCGGGCGATCGCACCTCGCCGCAGGTCGACTTCGGACACGGGCCACTTTAAGCGACCCGTTCCGTACTATCGGGATAACCGAGCGGTGTTATCGTCAACCTCGACGGTTCCGATTAATTATTGGGCGTATTTAGCCCACGACCAACCCTTTACGTGAAGTAAGATGGAGATTCAATAAAAGAAAAGACGAAGCGAAACGGGAAAAACAGTTCAACATAATTCACATTTATTCCGTGGCAAACGGAAAGCACACATATACAATTACAACAATTATGCACCAAAAGCAAATATAAAAGAAACACAACAATTATGCACCAAAAGCAAATGTAACAAAAGAAACACAATGCAGATCTACTACCGACTACGCGAGCACACGGCAACACTTACACAGTTTTACTTTACAGATGGCGCCGACAACACATATACTCCAAAGCAAAAGAAAAAGGGGCCACCCTGAACTACAAGGGGGCAGACGGGCCTGGGGCCGAGACCGCGTCGAGCCAACCCGTCTGGTGATGAGCCGCAAAATGGCGGCGGTGCCCCGACTCCGCGCTCCTCCGCGGGCCTCGCTGGCACTGCCTGGAATGGGGTGGGAACGGGGCCCCGCTTTTCGCACTATCTCAGCGCGGGGGGGAAACAGGAGGGGGGGGGGTTGTTGATGCTCTGGAGAAAGAGGATAGCTGGCTTGCTTGGGACCCGCGACGAGCGACTCCACTGCGCCCTCGACCGCGTTCCCGGCTTCTCCTCTCTGCAGCTCCCCGACAGACTCCGAACCCCGACAGACGGACTCCCCTCCAGACCCGTCTTGACTGCCGCCGCCACACCTCTCCAACTCGAGCCCGAAACAGAAACTCTCTCGCTGCCACTGCCACTGCCACTGCCACTGCCACTGCCACTGCCACACCTCTCCAACTCGCCCGAGCCCGAAATAGAAACTCTCAACTGACTCAATTCGCCCCGCGCTCGGCGCTTTATAGTGCGACAGGAGAAACCATATGCAGATTTTTGGATCAGGATCGGCTCGGGGACGGAGCCACGCTCGCCCATTGGACGGAGGAAAAGTGGGCGTGAATCATTCCTGATCCGCGAATCTGCATATATCGATTCAACTCCGACGCGCCTGGAGGCGGGGCCAAATCGCCCCGTGCTTAATGATTGGACGGATCGGAAGTGGGCGTGAATCATTCCTGATCCGACTTCCCCGGAAAGGCCGTTTTTTGCACCAGCTGCTCGGCGCGTGCCCTGTACGAGTCCAGGATCGGTGCCCACAAGCGGTGCAGGAATGGCGGCAGAAGGAGGAGAGGTGAAGGTGGTGGAAGGTTTATTGTGGTGGTCCCTGGCCACGTTGACGCTTGGAATGGCGGTGATGCGATGATTGCGAGAGCGAGTTGTGACGGTAAAGGTCGTGGCTGTTGGCGTTGTTGTTGTTGTGAAGCGGCGTTGCGGTTGGTGGTTGTTGTGTGATGGCGGTTGAGACGTGGTTGGTTCAAAATAAAGATAGAACAGAAAAACGGCTATCTTGAAGGGTCGCAGCCCGAATGAATCACATTTATTCCCTCGAAACAACGGGTTTGGGCTAACTACACATATACTTACAGAGATATCTCACCTACAGGACCTGAATGGTGGTTTGCGAATTTCCTCAACCACAACAATATTTTCATCATTTGTCTTTCTGTCTTGTTTGTTGTGAAGAGAATAGAATATTTTCATCATGTGTCGTTCTGTCTTGTTTGTTGTGACGAGAATTGAATATTTTCATCATTTGTCTTTCTGTCTTGTTTGTTGCGCCGAGAATTGAATATTTTCATCATTTATCGTTCTGTCTTGTTTGTTGTAACGAGCATTGAATATTTTCATAATTTGTCGTTCCGTCTAGTTTGTTGTGACGAGAATCGAATATTTTCATAATTTGTCGTTCTGTCTTGTTTGTTGTGACGAGAATTGAATATTTTCATCATTTGTTGTTCTGTCTCATTTGTTGTGACGAGAATTGAATATTTTCATCATATGTCGGTCTGTCTCGTTTGTTGTGACGAGAATTGAAAATTTTCATGAGGTGTCGGTCTGTCTAGTTTGTTGTGACTAGAATTGAAAATTTTCATCATGTGTCGGTCTGTCTTGTTTGTTGTGACGAGAATTGAATATTTTCATCATATGTCGGTCTGTCCCGTTTGTTGTGATGAGAATTGAATATTTTCATCATGTGTCGGTCTGTCTAGTTTGTTGTGACTAGAATTGAAAATTTTCATCATGTGTCGGTCTGTCTTGTTTGTTGTGACGAGAATTGAATATTTTCATCATATGTCGGTCTGTCTCGTTTGTTGTGACGAGAATTGAATATTTTCATCATTTGTCGTTCTGTCTTGTTTGTTGTGACGAGAATTGAATATTTTCATCATATGTCGGTCTGTCTCGTTTGTTGTGACGAGAATTGAAAATTTTCATGAGGTGTCGGTCTGTCTCGTTTGTTGTGACGAGAATTGAAAATTTTCATCACGTGTCGGTCTGTCTCGTTTGTTGTGACGAGAATTGAAAATTTGCATGATATGTCGGCCTGTCTCGTTTGTTGTGACGAAAATTGAAAATTTTCATCAAATGTTGGTCTGTCTCGTTTCTGGTGACGAGAATTGAAAATTTTCATCATGTGTCGGTCTGTCTCCTTTGTTGTGACGAGAATTGAAAATTTTCATTGTCGGTCTGTCTCGTTTGTTGTGACGAAATTTGAAAATTTTCATCAAGTGTCGGTCTGTCTCGTTTCTGGTGACGAGAATTGAAAATTTTCATCATGTGTCGGTCTGTCTCCTTTGTTGTGATGATAATTGAAAATTTTCATCATGTGTCGGTCTGTCTTGTTTATGCTGACGCGAATTGAATATTTTCATCAAATGTCGGTATGTTTCCTTTGTTGTGACGAAAATTAAAAATTTTCTTCATGTGTCAGCCTGTCTCGTTTGTTGTGACGATAATTGAAAATTTTCATTAAATGTCGGTCTGTCTCATTTGTTGTGACGAAAATTAAAAATTTTCTTCATGTGTCGGTCTGTCTCGTTTGTTGCGACGAAAATTGAAAATTTTCATCAAATGTCGGTCTGTCTAGTTTGTTGTGAGGAGAATTGAAAATTTTCATCAAATGTCGGCCTGTCTCGTTTGTTGTGACGAGAATTGAATATTTTCATCACGTTTCGGTCTGTCTTGTTTGTGGTGACGAGAATTGAATATTTTCATCAAATGTCGGCCTGCCTCGTTTGTTGTGACGAAAATTGAAAATTTTCATCATGTGTCTGCCTGTCTCGTTTGTTGTGACGATAATTGACAATTTTCATCAAATGTCGGTGTGTCTCGTTTGTTGTGACGATAATTGAAAATTTTGACCAAATATCGATCTGTCTCGCTTGTGATGAGAATTGAATATTTTCATCACATATCGGTCTGTCTCGTTTGTTGTGACGATAATTTAATATTTTCATCACATGTCGGTCTGTCTCGTTTGTTGTGACGATAATTGAAAATTTTCATCAAGTGTCGGTTTGTCATATTTGTGGTGACTAGAATTGAAAATTTTCATCATATGTTGGTCTCCCTTGTTTGTGGTGATGAGAATTGAAAATTTTCATCAAATGTCGGTCTGCCTTGTTTGTTGTGATGAGAATTGAATATTTTCATCATGTGTCAGTCTGTCTTGTTTGTTTAACGAAAATTTTATTCTTTCATCAAATGTCGGTCTGCCTTGTTTGTGGTGACGAGAATTGAAAATTTTCATCAAATGTCGGTCTGTCTCGTTTGTTGTGACGATAATTGAAATTTTTCATCATATGCCGCTCTGTCTCGTTTGTTGTGACGAAAATTGAAAATTTTCATCATGTGTCTGCCTGTCTCGTTTGTTGTGACGATAATTGACAATTTTCATCAAATGTCGGTCTGTCTCGTTTGTTGTGACGATAATTGACAATTTTCATCATATGCCGCTCTGTCTCGTTTGTTGTGACGGTAATTGAAAATTTTCATTACGTGTCAGCCTGTCTCGTTTGTTGTGACAAAAATTGAAAATTTTCATCAAATGTCGGTCTGCCTTGTTTGATGTGATGAGAATTGAATATTTTCATCATGTGTCAGTCTGTCTTGTTTGTTTAATGAAAATTTTATATTTTCATCAAATGTCGGTCTGCCTTGTTTGTGGTGACGAGAATTGAAAATTTTCATCAAGTGTCGGTCTATCTCGTTTGTTGTGACGAAAATTGAAAATTTTCATCATGTGTCGGTCTGTCTTATTTGTTGTGACGAAAATTGAAAATTTTCATCATGTGTCGGTCTGTCTCGTTTGTTGTGACGAAAATTGGAAATTTTCATCAAATGTCGGTCTGTCTCGTTTGTTGTGAGGAGAATTGAAAATTTTCATCAAATGTCAGCCTGTCTCGTTTGTTGTGACGAGAACTGAATATTTTCATCATATGTCGGCCTGTCTCGTTTGTTGTGACTAAAATTGAAAATTTTCATCATGTGTCTGCCTGTCTCGTTTGTTGTGACGATAATTGACAATTTTCATCAAATGTCGGTGTGTCTCGTTTGTTGTGACGAAAATTGAAAATTTTCATGATGTGTCGGTCTGTCTCGTTTGTTGTGACGAGAATTGAAAATTTTCATCAAATGTCGGTCTGTCTCGTTTGTGGTAATGAGAATTGAAAATTTTCATTACATATCAGCCTGTCTCGTTTGTTGTGACAAAAATTGAAAATTTTCATCAAATGTCGGTCTGCCTTGTTTGATGTGACGAAAATTGGAAATTTTCATCAAATGTCGGTCTGTCTCGTTTGTTGTGAGGAGAATTGAAAATTTTCATCAAATGTCAGCCTGTCTCGTTTGTTGTGACGAGAACTGAATATTTTCATCATATGTCGGCCTGTCTCGTTTGCTGTGACTAAAATTGAAAATTTTCATCATGTGTCTGCCTGTCTCGTTTGTTGTGACGATAATTGACAATTTTCATCAAATGTCGGTGTGTCTCGTTTGTTGTGACGAAAATTGAAAATTTTCATGATGTGTCGGTCTGTCTCGTTTGTTGTGACGAGAATTGAAAATTTTCATCAAATGTCGTTCTGTCTCGTTTGTGGAAATGAGAATTGAAAATTTTCATTACATGTCAGCCTTTCTCGTTTGTTGTGACAAAAATTGAAAATTTTCATCAAATGTCGGTCTGCCTTGTTTGATGTGATGAGAATTGAATATTTTCATCATGTGTCTGCCTGTCTCATTTGTTGTGACGATAATTGACAATTTTCATCAAATGTCGGTGTGTCTCGTTTGTTGTGACGATAATTGAAAATTTTCATCAAATGTCGGTCTGCCTTGTTTGTTGTGACGAAAATTGAAAATTTTCATCACATGTCGGTCTGTCTCATTTGTTGTGACGAGAATTGAAAATTTTCATCATGTGTCGGCCTGTCTCGTTTGTTGTGACGAGAATTGAAAAATTTTCATCACGTGTCGGCCTGTCTCGTTTGTGGTGACGAGAATTGAATATTTTCATCATGTGTCGGTCTGCCTTGTTTGTGGTGATGAGAATTGAAAATTTTCATCAAGTGTCGGTCTGTCACGTTTGTGGTGACGAGAATTGAAAATTTTCATCAAATGTCGGTCTGTCTTGTTTGTTGTGACGAGAATTGAAAATTTTCATCAAATGTCGGTCTGCCTTGTTTGTTGTGATGAGAATTGAATATTTTCATCATGTGTCCGTCTGTCTTGTTTGTTTGACGAAAATTTTATATTTTCATCAAATGTCGGTCTGCCTTGTTTGTGGTGACGAGAATTGAAAATTTTCATCAAATGTCGGTCTTTCTCGTTTGTTGTGACAAGAATTGAAAATTTTCATCAAGTGTTGGCCTATCTCGTTTGTTGTGACGATAATTGAAAATTTTCATTATGTGTCGATCTGTCTCGTTTGTGGTGACGAGAATTGAATATTTTCATCACATGTCAGTCTGTCTCATTTGTTGTGACGAGAATTGAAAATTTGCATTATATGTCGGCCTGTCTCGTTTGTTGTGACGAAAATTGAAGATTTTCATCAAATGTTGGTCTGTCTCGTTTCTGGTGACGAGAATTGAAAATTTTCATCATGTGTCGGTCTATCTCCTTTGTTGTGACGAGAATTGAAAATTTTCTTGATGTCGGTCTGTCTCGTTTGTTGTGACGAAATTTGAAAATTTTCATCAAGTGTGGGTCTGTCTCGTTTCTGGTGACGAGAATTGAAAATTTTCATCAAGTGTCGGTCTGTCTCGTTTCTGGTGACGAGAATTTAAAATTTTCATCAAGTGTCGGTCTGTCACGTTTGTGGTGACGAGAATTGAAAATTTTCATCAAATGTTGGTCTGTCTTGTTTGTTGTGACGAGAATTGAATATTTTCATCATGTGTCCGTCTGTCTTGTTTGTTTGACGAAAATTTTATATTTTCATTCAATGTCGGTCTGCCTTGTTTGTGGTGACGAGAATTGAAAATTTTCATCAAATGTCGGTCTTTCTCGTTTGTTGTGACAAGAATTGAAAACTTTCATCAAGTGTTGGCCTGTCTCGTTTGTTGTGACGAAAATTGAAAATTTTCATCACGTGTCGGTCTGTCTCGTTTGTTGTGACGATAATTGAATATTTTCATCATATGTTGGTCTGTCTCGTTTGTTGTGACGATAATTGAAAATTTTCATCAAATGTCGGTCTGCCTTGTTTGTTGTGAGGAGAATTGAAAATTTTCATCATGTGTCTGCCTGTCTCATTTGTTGTGACGATAATTGACAATTTTCACCACATATCGATCTGTCTCGCTTGTGATGAGAATTGAATATTTTCATCACATGTCGGTGTGTCTCGTTTGTTGTGACGATAATTGAAAATTTTCACCACATATCGATCTGTCTCGCTTGTGATGAGAATTGAATATTTTCATCACATGTCGGTCTGTCTCGTTTGTTGTGACGATAATTGAATATTTTCATCACATGTCGTTCTGCTTTGTTTGTGGTGACGAGAATTGAAAATTTTCATCAAATGTCGGTCTGTCACGTTAGTGGTGACGAAAATTGAAAATTTTCATCACATGTCTGTCTGTCTCATTTGTTGTGACGAGAATTGAAAATTTGCATTATATGTCGGCCTGTCTCATTTGTTGTGACGAGAATTGAAAATTTTCATCAAATGTCGGTCTGTCACGTTAGTGGTGACCAAAATTGAAAATTTTCATCACATGTCGGTCTGTCTCATTTGTTGTGACGAGAATTGAAAATTTTCATCATGTGTCTGCCTGTCTCATTTGTTGTGACGAGAATTGAAAATTTTCTTGATGTCGGTCTGTCTCGTTTGTTGTGACGAAATTTGAAAATTTTCATCAAGTGTAGGTCTGTCTCGTTTCTGGTGACGAGAATTGAAAATTTTCATCAAGTGTCGGTCTGTCTCGTTTCTGGTGACGAGAATTTAAAATTTTCATCAAGTGTCGGTCTGTCACGTTTGTGGTGACGAGAATTGAAAATTTTCATCAAATGTTGGTCTGTCTTGTTTGTTGTGACGAGAATTGAATATTTTCATCATGTGTCCGTCTGTCTTGTTTGTTTGACGAAAATTTTATATTTTCTTTCAATGTCGGTCTGCCTTGTTTGTGGTGACGAGAATTGAAAATTTTCATCAAATGTCGGTCTTTCTCGTTTGTTGTGACAAGAATTGAAAATTTTCATCAAGTGTTGGCCTGTCTCGTTTGTTGTGACGAAAATTGAAAATTTTCATCACGTGTCGGTCTGTCTCGTTTGTTGTGACGATAATTGAATATTTTCATCATATGTTGGTCTGTCTCGTTTGTTGTGACGATAATTGAAAATTTTCATCAAATGTCGGTCTGCCTTGTTTGTTGTGAGGAGAATTGAAAATTTTCATCATGTGTCTGCCTGTCTCATTTGTTGTGACGATAATTGACAATTTTCACCACATATCGATCTGTCTCGCTTGTGATGAGAATTGAATATTTTCATCACATGTCGGTGTGTCTCGTTTGTTGTGACGATAATTGAAAATTTTCACCACATATCGATCTGTCTCGCTTGTGATGAGAATTGAATATTTTCATCACATGTCGGTCTGTCTCGTTTGTTGTGACGATAATTGAATATTTTCATCACATGTCGTTCTGCTTTGTTTGTGGTGACGAGAATTGAAAATTTTCATCAAATGTCGGTCTGTCACGTTAGTGGTGACGAAAATTGAAAATTTTCATCACATGTCTGTCTGTCTCATTTGTTGTGACGAGAATTGAAAATTTGCATTATATGTCGGCCTGTCTCATTTGTTGTGACGAGAATTGAAAATTTTCATCAAATGTCGGTCTGTCACGTTAGTGGTGACCAAAATTGAAAATTTTCATCACATGTCGGTCTGTCTCATTTGTTGTGACGAGAATTGAAAATTTTCATCATGTGTCTGCCTGTCTCATTTGTTGTGACGAGAATTGAAAATTTTCATCAAATGTCGATCTGTCTCGTTTGTGGTGATGAGAATTGAATATTTTCATCATGTGTCGGTCTGCCTTGTTTGTGGTGATGAGAATTGACAATTTTCATGAAGTGTTGGTCTGTCACATTTATGGTGACGAGAATTGAAATTTTTCATCAAATGTTGGTCTGTCTTGTTTGTTGTGACGAGAATTGAATATTTTCATCATATGTCTGTCTGCCTTGTTTGTGGTAACGAGAATTGAAAATTTTCATCATATGTTGGTCTGCCTTGTTTGTCGTGATGAGAATTGAAAATTTTCATCAAATGTCGGTCTGCCTTGTTTGTTGTGATGAGAATTGAATATTTTCATCATGTGTCGGTCTGTCTTGTTTGTTTGACGAAAATTTTATATTTTCATCAAATGTCGGTCTGCCTTGTTTGTCGCGACGAGAATTGAAAATTTTCATCAAATGACAGTCTTTCTCGTTTGTTGTGACAAGAATTGAAAATTTTCATCATATGTGGGCCTGTCTCGATTGTTTGATGATAATTGAAAATTTTCATTACGTGTCGATCTGTCTCGTTTGTGGTGACGAGAATTCAATATTTTCATCATGTGTCGGTCTGCCTTGTTTGTGGTGATGAGAATTGACAATTTTCATCAAGTGTCGGTCTGTCACGTTTGTGGTGACGAGAATTGAAAATTTTCATCAAATGTCGGTCTGTCTTGTTTGTTTGACGAAAATTTTATAGTTTCATTAAATGTCGGTCTGCCTTGTTTGTGGTGACGAGAATTGAAAATTTTCATCAAATGTCGGTCTTTCTCGTTTGTTGTGACAAGAATTGAAAATTTTCATCAAGTGTTGGCCTGTCTCGTTTGTTGTGACGAGAATTGAAAATTTTCATCATATGTCGGTCTGTCTCGTTTGTTGTGACGATAATTGAATATTTTCATCATATGTCGGTCTGTCTCGTTTGTTGTGACGGTAATTGAATATTTTCATCACGTGTCGGTCTGTCTTGTTTGTGGTCATGAGAATTGAATATTTTCATCTTATGTAGGTCTGTCTCGTTGTTGTGACGAGAATTGAAAATTTTCATCAAATGTCGATCTGTCTCGTTTGTGGTGACGAGAATTGAATATTTTCATCATGTGTCGGTCTGCCTTGTTTGTGGTGATGAGAATTGACAATTTTCATGAAGTGTTGGTCTGTCACGTTTATGGTGACGAGAATTGAAATTTTTCATCAAATGTTGGTCTGTCTTGTTTGTTGTGACGAGAATTGAATATTTTAATCATATGTCGGTCTGCCTTGTTTGTGGTAACGAGAATTGAAAATTTTCATCATATCCCGGTCTGCCTTGTTTGTCGTGACGAGAATTGAAAATTTTCATCAAATGTCGGTCCGCCTTGTTTGTTGTGATGAGAATTGAATATTTTCATCATGTGTCGGTCTGTCTTGTTTGTTGGACGAAAATTTTATATTTTCATCAAATGTCGGTCTGCCTTGTTTGTCGCGACGAGAATTGAAAATTTTCATCAAATGTCGGTCTTTCTCGTTTGTTGTGACAAGAATTGAAATTTTTCATCATCTGTGGGCCTCTCTCGTTAGTTGTGACGATAATTGAAAATTTTCATTACGTGTCGATCTGTCTCGTTTGTGGTGACGAGAATTGAATATTTGCATCATGTGTCAGTCTGCCTTGTTTGTGGTGATGAGAATTGACAATTTTCATCAAGTGTCGGTCTGTCAAGTTTGTGGTGACGAGAATTGAAAATTTTCATCAAATGTCGGTCTGTCTTGTTTGTTGTGACGAGAATTGAATATTTTCATCATGTGTCCGTCTGTCTTGTTTGTTTGACGAAAATTTTATATTTTCATCAAATGTCGGTCTGCCTTGTTTGTGGTGACGAGAATTGAAAATTTTCATCAGATGTCGGTCTTTCTCGTTTGTTGTGACGAGAGTTGAAAATTTTCATCAAATGTCGGTCTTTCTCGTTTGTTGTGACGATAATTGAAAATTTTCATTACGTGTCGATCTGTCTCGTTTGTGGTGAAGAGAATTGAATATTTTCATCACATGTCGGTCTGTCTCATTTGTTGTGACGAGAATTGAAAATTTGCATTACATGTCGGCCTGTCTCGTTTGTTGTGACGAAAATTGAAAATTTTCATCAAGTGTCGGTCTGTCTCGTTTCTGGTGACGAGAATTGAAAATTTTCATCAAGTGTCGGTCTGTCTTGTTTCTGGTGACGAGAATTGAAAATTTTCATCAAGCGTCGGTCTGTCTCGTTTCTGGTGACGAGAATTGAAAATTTTCATCATGTGTCGGTCTGTCTTGTTTGTGGTCATGAGAATTGAAAATTTTCATCAAATGTCGGTCTGCCTTGTTTGTTGTGATGAGAATTGAATATTTTCATCATGTGTCAGTCTGTCTTGTTTGTTTTACGAAAATTTTATATTTTCATCAAATGTCGGTCTGCCTTGTTTGTGGCGACGAGAATTGAATATTTTCATAATGTGTCAGTCTGCCTTGTTTGTGGTGATGAGAATTGACAATTTTCATCAAGTGTCGGTCTGTCACGTTTGTGGTGACGAGAATTGAAAATTTTCATCAAATGTCGGTCTGTCTCCTTTGTTGTGATGATAATTGAAAATTTTCAATACGTGTCGATCTGTCTCGTTTGTGGTGACGAGAATTGAATATTTTCATCATGTGTCGGTCTGCCTTGTTTGTGTGATGAGAATTGACAATTTTCATCAAGTGTCGGTCTGTCACATTTGTGGTGACGAGAATTGAAAATTTTCATCAAGTGTCGGTCTGTCTCCTTTGTTGTGACGACAATTGAAAATTTTCATCATGTGTCGGTCTGTCTTGTTTGTGGTGACGAGAATTGAATATTTTCATCATATGTAGGTCTGTCTCGTTTGTTGTGACGATAATTGAAAATTTTCATCAAATGTCGGTCTGTCTCCTTTGTTGTGATGATAATTGAAAAATTTCATTACGTGTCGATCTGTCTCGTTTGTGGTGACGAGAATTGAATATTTTCATCATGTGTCGGTCTGCCTTATTTGTGGTGATGAGAATTGACAATTTTCATCAAGTGTCGGTCTGTCACGTTTGTGGTGACGAGAATTGAAAATTTTCATCATATGTCGGTCTGTCTCGTTTCTGGTGAGGAGAATTGAAAATTTTCATCAAGTGTTGGTCTGTCTCGTTTCTGGTGACGAGAATTGAAAATTTTCATCAAATGTCGGTCTGTCTCCTTTGTTGTGATGATAATTGAAAATTTTCAATACGTGTCGATCTGTCTCGTTTGTGGTGACGAGAATTGAATATTTTCATCATGTGTCGGTCTGCCTTGTTTGTGGTGACGAGAATTGAAAATTTTCATCAAATGTCGGTCTTTCTCGTTTGTTGTGACGATAATTGACAATTTTCATCAAGTGTCGGTCTGTCTCCTTTGTTGTGACGACAATTGAAAATTTTCATCATGTGCCGGTCTGTCTTGTTTGTGGTGACGAGAATTGAATATTTTCATCATATGTAGGTCTGTCTCGTTTGTTGTGACGATAATTGAAAATTTTCATCAAATGTCGGTCTGTCTCCTTTGTTGTGATGATAATTGAAAAATTTCATTACGTGTCGATCTGTCTCGTTTGTGGTGACGAGAATTGAATATTTTCATCATGTGTCGGTCTGCCTTGTTTGTGGTGATGAGAATTGACAATTTTCATCAAGTGTCGGTCTGTCACGTTTGTGGTCATGAGAATTGAAAATTTTCATCAAGTGTCGGTCTGTCTCCTTTGTTGTGACGATAATTGAAAATTTTCATCACGTGTCAGTCTGTCTTGTTTGTGGTGACGAGAATTGAATATTTTCATCATATGTAGGTCTGTCTCGTTTGTTGTGACGATAATTGAAAATTTTCATCAAATGTCGGTCTGCCTTGTTTGTTGTGAGGAGAATTGAAAATTTTCATCATGTGTCTGCCTGTCTCATTTGTTGTGACGATAATTGACAATTTTCATCAAATGTCGGTGTGTCTCGTTTGTTGTGACGATAATTGAAAATTTTCACCACATATCGATCTGTCTCGCTTGTGATGAGAATTGAATATTTTCATCACATGTCGGTCTGTCTCGTTTGTTGTGACGATAATTGAATATTTTCATCACATGTCGGTCTGCTTTGTTTGTGGTGACGAGAATTAAAAATTTTCATCAAATGTCGGTCTGTCACGTTAGTGGTGACGAAAATTGAAAATTTTCATCACATGTCGGTCTGTCTCATTTGTTGTGACGAGAATTGAAAATTTTCATCATGTGTCGGTCTGTCTAGTTTGTTGTGACGAAATTTGAAAATTTTCATCAAGTGTCGGTCTGTCTCGTTTCTGGTGACGAGAATTGAAAATTTTCATCAAGTGTTGGTCTGTCTCGTTTCTGGTGACGAGAATTGAAAATTTTCATCAAGTGTCGGTCTGTCTCGTTTCTGGTGACGAGAATTGAAAATTTTCATCAAGTGTCGGTCTGTCTCGTTTCTGGTGACGAGAATTGAAAATTTTCATCATGTGTCGGTCTGTCTTGTTTGTGGTCATGAGAATTGAAAATTTTCATCAAGTGTCGGTCTGTCTCCTTTGTTGTGACGATAATTGAAAATTTTCATCATGTGTCGGTCTGTCTCGTTTGTTGTGACGGTAATTGAATATTTTCATCATATGTGGGCCTGTCTCGTTTGTTGTGACGATAATTGAAAATTTTCATTACGTGTCGATCTGTCTCGTTTGTGGTGAAGAGAATTGAATATTTTCATCACATGTCGGTCTGTCTCGTTTGTTGTGACGATAATTGACAATTTTCATCAAACGTCGGTGTGTCTCGTTTGTTGTGACGATAATTGAAAATTTTCACCACATATCGATGTCTCGCTTGTGATGAGAATTTAATATTTTCATCACATGTCGGTCTGTCTCGTTTCTTGTGACGATAATCGAATATTTTCATCACATGTCGGTCTGCTTTGTTTGTGGTGACGAGAATTGAAAATTTTCATCAAATGTCGGTCTGTCACATTAGTGGTGACGAAAATTGAAAATTTTCATCACATGTCGGTCTGTCTCATTTGTTGTGACGAGAATTGAATATTTTCATCATGTGTCTGTCTGTCTTGTTTGTTTCACGAAAATTTTATATTTTCATAAATGTCGGTCTGCCTTGTTTGTTGTGACGAGAATTGAAAATTTTCATCATGTGTCGGTCTGTCTTGTTTGTGGTGACGAGAATTAGAAAATTTTCATCATGTGTCGGCCTGTCTCGTTTGTTGTGACGAGAATTGAAAATTTTCATCAAATGTCGATCTGTCTCGTTTGTGGTGACGAGAATTGAATATTTTCATCATGTGTCGGTCTGCCTTGTTTGTGGTGATGAGAATTGACAATTTTCATTAAGTGTTGGTCTGTCACGTTTCTGGTGACGAGAATTGAAAATTTTCATCAAATGTTGGTCTGCCTTGTTTGTGGTAACGAGAATTGAAAATTTTCATCATATGTCGGTCTGCCTTGTTTGTCGTGACGAGAATTGAAAATTTTCATCAAATGTCGGTCTGCCTTGTTTGTTGTGATGAGAATTGAATATTTTCATCACGTGTCGGTCTGTCTTGTTTGTTTGACGAAAATTTTATATTGTCATTAAATGTCGGTCTGCCTTGTTTGTTGTGACGATAATTGAAAATTTTCATCAAATGTCGGTCTTTCTCGTTTGTTGTGACAAGAATTGAAAATTTTCATTAAGTGTTGGCCTGTCTCGTTTGTTGTGACGATAATTGAAAATTTTCATCACATGTCGGTCTGTCTCGTTTGTTGTGACGATAATTGAAAATATTCATCACGTGTCTGCCTGTCTCATTTGTTGTGACGATAATTGACAATTTTCATCAAATGTCGGTGTGTCTCGTTTGTTGTGACGATAATTGAAAATTTTCACCACATATCCATGTCTCGCTTGTGATGAGAATTGAATATTTTCATCACATGTCGGTCTGTCTCGTTTGTTGTGACGATAATTGAATATTTTCATCACATGTCGGTCTGCTTTGTTTGTGGTGACGAGAATTAAAAATTTTCATCAAATGTCGGTCTGTCACGTTAGTGGTGACGAAAATTGAAAATTTTCATCACATGTCGGTCTGTCTCATTTGTTGTGACGAGAATTGAAAATTTTCATCATGTGTCGGTCTGTCTAGTTTGTTGTGACGAAATTTGAAAATTTTCATCAAGTGTCGGTCTGTCTCGTTTCTGGTGACGAGAATTGAAAATTTTCATCAAGTGTTGGTCTGTCTCATTTCTGGTGACGAGAATTGAAAATTTTCATCAAATGTCGGTCTGTCTTGTTTGTTGTGACGAGAATTGAAAATTTTCATCAAATGTCGGTCTGTCTTGTTTGTTTGACGAAAATTTTATATTTTCATCAAATGTCGGTCTGCCTTGTTTGTGGTGACGAGAATTGAAAATTTTCATCAAATGTCGGTCTTTCTCGTTTGTTGTGACGAGAGTTGAAAATTTTCATCAAATGTCGGTCTTTCTCGTTTGTTGTGACGATAATTGAAAATTTTCATTTCGTGTCGATCTGTCTCGTTTGTGGTGACGAGAATTGAATATTTTCATCACATGTCGGTCTGTCTCATTTGTTGTGACAAGAATTGAAAATTTGCATTACATGTCGGCCTGTCTCCTTTTGTTGTGACGAAAATTGAAAATTTTCATTACGTGTCGGTCTGTCTCGTTTCTGGTGACGAGAATTGAAAATTTTCATCAAGTGTCGGTCTGTCTCGTTTCTGGTGACGAGAATTGAAAATTTTCATCAAGTGTCGGTCTGTCTCGTTTCTGGTGACGAGAATTGAAAATTTTCATCATGTGTCGGTCCTTCTTGTTTGTGGTCATGAGAATTGAAAATTTTCATCAAATGTCGGTCTGCCTTCTTTGTTGTGATGAGAATTGAATATTTTCATCATGTGTCTGCCTGTCTCATTTGTTGTGACGATAATTGACAATTTTCATCAAATGTCGGTCTGCCTTGTTTGTGGCGACGAGAATTGAATATTTTCATAATGTGTCAGTCTGCCTTGTTTGTGGTGATGAGAATTGACAATTTTCATTAAGTGTCGGTCTGTCACGTTTGTGGTGACGAGAATTGAATATTTTCATCATGTGTCCGTCTGTCTTGTTTGTTTGACGAAAATTTTATATTTTCATTCAATGTCGGTCTGTCTTGTTTGTTGTGACGAGAATTGAATATTTTCATCATGTGTCCGTCTGTCTTGTTTGTTTGACGAAAATTTTATATTTTCATTCAATGTCCGGTCTGCCTTGTTTGTGGTGACGAGAATTGAAAATTTTCATCAAATGTCGGTCTTTCTCGTTTGTTGTGACAAGAATTGAAAATTTTCATAAAGTGTTGGCCTGTCTCGTTTGTTGTGACGAGAATTGAAAATTTTCATCAAATGTCGGTCTGTCTTGTTTGTTGTGACGAGAATTGAGAATTTTCATCAAATGTCGGTCTGTCTTGTTTGTTTGACGAAAATTTTATATTTTCATCAAATGTCGGTCTGCCTTGCTTGTGGTGACGAGAATTGAAAATTTTCATCAAATGTCGGTCTTTCTCGTTTGTTGTGACGAGAGTTGAAAATTTTCATCAAATGTCGGTCTTTCTCGTTTGTTGTGACGATAATTGAAAATTTTCATTACGTGTCGATCTGTCTCGTTTGTGGTGACGAGAATTGAATATTTTCATCACATGTCGGTCTGTCTCATTTGTTGTGACAAGAATTGAAAATTTGCATTACATGTCGGCCTGTCTCGTTTGTTGTGACGAAAATTGAAAATTTTCATCAAGTGTCGGTCTGTCTCGTTTCTGGTGACGAGAATTGAAAATTTTCATCAAGTGTCGGTCTGTCTCGTTTCTGGTGACGAGAATTGAAAATTTTCATCATGTGTCGGTCCTTCTTGTTTGTGGTCATGAGAATTGAAAATTTTCATCAAATGTCGGTCTGCCTTGTTTGTTGTGATGAGAATTGAATATTTTCATCATGTGTCTGCCTGTCTCATTTGTTGTGACGATAATTGACAATTTTCATCAAATGTCGGTCTGCCTTGTTTGTGGCGACGAGAATTGAATATTTTCATAATGTGTCAGTCTGCCTTGTTTGTGGTGATGAGAATTGACAATTTTCATCAAGTGTCGGTCTGTCACGTTTGTGGTGACGAGAATTGAATATTTTCATCATGTGTCCGTCTATCTTGTTTGTTTGACGAAAATTTTATATTTTCATTCAATGTCGGTCTGCCTTGTTTGTGGTGACGAGAATTGAAAATTTTCATCAAATGTCGGTCTTTCTCGTTTGTTGTGACAAGAATTGAAAATTTTCATCAAGTGTTGGCCTGTCTCGTTTGTTGTGACGAAAATTGAAAATTTTCATCACGTGTCGGTCTGTCTCGTTTGTTGTGACGATAATTGAATATTTTCATCATATGTTGGTCTGTCTCGTTTGTTGTGACGATAATTGAAATTTTTCATCAAATGTCGGTCTGCCTTGTTTGTTGTGAGGAGAATTGAAAATTTTCATCATGTGTCTGCCTGTCTCATTTGTTGTGACGATAATTGACAATTTTCATCAAATGTCGGTGTGTCTCGTTTGTTGTGACGATAATTGAAAATTTTCACCACATATCGATCTGTCTCGCTTGTGATGAGAATTGAATATTTTCATCACATGTCGGTCTGTCTCGTTTGTTGTGACGATAATTGAATATTTTCATCACATGTCGTTCCGCTTTGTTTGTGGTGACGAGAATTGAAAATTTTCATCAAATGTCGGTCTGTCACGTTAGTGGTGACGAAAATTGAAAATTTTCATCACATGTCGGTCTGTCTCATTTGTTGTGACGAGAATTGAAAATTTGCATTATATGTCGGCCTGTCTCGTCTGTTGTGACGAAAATTGAAAATTTTCTTGATGTCGGTCTGTCTCGTTTGTTGTGACGAAATTTGAAAATTTTCATCAAGTGTTGGTCTGTCTCGTTTCTGGTGACGAGAGTTGAAAATTTTCATCAAGTGTCGGTCTGCCTTGTTTGTGGTGATGAGAATTGACAATTTTCATCAAGTGTCGGTCTGTCACGTTTGTGGTAACGAGAATTGAAAATTTTCACCAAATGTCGGTCTGTCTTGTTTGTTGTGACGAGAATTGAAAATTTTCATCAAATGTCGGTCTGCCTTGTTTGTTGTGATGAGAATTGAATATTTTCATCATGTGTCCGTCTCTCTTGTTTGTTTGACGAAAATTTTATATTTTCATCAAATGTCGGTCTGCCTTGTTTGTGGTGACGAGAATTGAAAATTTTCATCAAATGTCGGTCTTTCTCATTTGTTGTGACAAGAATTGAAAATTTTCATTAAGTGTTGGCCTGTCTCGTTTGTTGTGACGAAAATTGAAATTTTCATCATGTGTTGGTCTGTCTCGTTTGTTGTGACGATAATTGAATATTTTCATCATATGTCGGTCTGTCTCGTTTGTTGTGACGATAATTGAAAATTTTCATCACATGTCGGTCTGTCTCGTTTGTTGTGAGGAGAATTGAAAATTTTCATTAAGTGTTGGCCTGTCTCGTTTGTTGTGACGAAAATTGAAATTTTCATCAAATGTCGGTCTTTCTCATTTGTTGTGACGATAATTGAAAATTTTCACCACATATCGATGTCTCGCTTGTGATGAGAATTGAATATTTTCATCACATGTCGGTCTGTCTCGTTTGTTGTGACGATAATTGAATATTTTCATCACATGTCGGTCTGTCACGTTAGTGGTGACAAAAATTGAAAATTTTCATCACATGTCGGTCTGTCTCATTTGTTGTGACGAGAATTGAAAATTTGCATTATATGTCAGCCTGTCTCGTTTGTTGTGACGAGAATTGAAAATTTTCATCAAATGTTGTTCTGTCTCGTTTCTGGTGACGAGAATTGAAAATTTTCATCATGTGTCGGTCTGTCTAGTTTGTTGTGACGAAATTTGAAAATTTTCATCAAGTGTCGGTCTGTCTCGTTTCTGGTGACGAGAATTGAAAATTTTCATCAAGTGTCGGTCTGTCTCCTTTGTTGTGACGAGAATTGAAAATTTTCTTGATGTAGGTCTGTCTCGTTTGTTGTGACGAAATTTGAAAATTTTCATTAAGTGTCGGTCTGTCTCGTTTCTGGTGACGAGAATTGAAAATTTTCATCAAGTGTCGGTCTGTCTCGTTTCTGGTGACGAGAATTGAAAATTTTCATCAAGTGTAGGTCTGTCTCGTTTCTGGTGACGAGAATTGAAAATTTTCATTTATTGTCGGTCTGTCTTGTTTGTGGTCATGAGAATTGAAAATTTTCATCAAATGTCGGTCTTTCTCGTTTGTTGTGACGAGAGTTGAAAATTTTCATCAAATGTCGGTCTTTCTCGTTTGTTGTGACGATAATTGAAAATTTTCATTTCGTGTCGATCTGTCTCGTTTGTGGTGACGAGAATTGAATATTTTCATCACATGTCGGTCTGTCTCATTTGTTGTGACAAGAATTGAAAATTTGCATTACATGTCGGCCTGTCTCCTTTTGTTGTGACGAAAATTGAAAATTTTCATTACGTGTCGGTCTGTCTCGTTTCTGGTGACGAGAATTGAAAATTTTCATCAAGTGTCGGTCTGTCTCGTTTCTGGTGACGAGAATTGAAAATTTTCATCAAGTGTCGGTCTGTCTCGTTTCTGGTGACGAGAATTGAAAATTTTCATCATGTGTCGGTCCTTCTTGTTTGTGGTCATGAGAATTGAAAATTTTCATCAAATGTCGGTCTGCCTTCTTTGTTGTGATGAGAATTGAATATTTTCATCATGTGTCTGCCTGTCTCATTTGTTGTGACGATAATTGACAATTTTCATCAAATGTCGGTCTGCCTTGTTTGTGGCGACGAGAATTGAATATTTTCATAATGTGTCAGTCTGCCTTGTTTGTGGTGATGAGAATTGACAATTTTCATTAAGTGTCGGTCTGTCACGTTTGTGGTGACGAGAATTGAATATTTTCATCATGTGTCCGTCTGTCTTGTTTGTTTGACGAAAATTTTATATTTTCATTCAATGTCGGTCTGTCTTGTTTGTTGTGACGAGAATTGAATATTTTCATCATGTGTCCGTCTGTCTTGTTTGTTTGACGAAAATTTTATATTTTCATTCAATGTCCGGTCTGCCTTGTTTGTGGTGACGAGAATTGAAAATTTTCATCAAATGTCGGTCTTTCTCGTTTGTTGTGACAAGAATTGAAAATTTTCATAAAGTGTTGGCCTGTCTCGTTTGTTGTGACGAGAATTGAAAATTTTCATCAAATGTCGGTCTGTCTTGTTTGTTGTGACGAGAATTGAGAATTTTCATCAAATGTCGGTCTGTCTTGTTTGTTTGACGAAAATTTTATATTTTCATCAAATGTCGGTCTGCCTTGCTTGTGGTGACGAGAATTGAAAATTTTCATCAAATGTCGGTCTTTCTCGTTTGTTGTGACGAGAGTTGAAAATTTTCATCAAATGTCGGTCTTTCTCGTTTGTTGTGACGATAATTGAAAATTTTCATTACGTGTCGATCTGTCTCGTTTGTGGTGACGAGAATTGAATATTTTCATCACATGTCGGTCTGTCTCATTTGTTGTGACAAGAATTGAAAATTTGCATTACATGTCGGCCTGTCTCGTTTGTTGTGACGAAAATTGAAAATTTTCATCAAGTGTCGGTCTGTCTCGTTTCTGGTGACGAGAATTGAAAATTTTCATCAAGTGTCGGTCTGTCTCGTTTCTGGTGACGAGAATTGAAAATTTTCATCATGTGTCGGTCCTTCTTGTTTGTGGTCATGAGAATTGAAAATTTTCATCAAATGTCGGTCTGCCTTGTTTGTTGTGATGAGAATTGAATATTTTCATCATGTGTCTGCCTGTCTCATTTGTTGTGACGATAATTGACAATTTTCATCAAATGTCGGTCTGCCTTGTTTGTGGCGACGAGAATTGAATATTTTCATAATGTGTCAGTCTGCCTTGTTTGTGGTGATGAGAATTGACAATTTTCATCAAGTGTCGGTCTGTCACGTTTGTGGTGACGAGAATTGAATATTTTCATCATGTGTCCGTCTATCTTGTTTGTTTGACGAAAATTTTATATTTTCATTCAATGTCGGTCTGCCTTGTTTGTGGTGACGAGAATTGAAAATTTTCATCAAATGTCGGTCTTTCTCGTTTGTTGTGACAAGAATTGAAAATTTTCATCAAGTGTTGGCCTGTCTCGTTTGTTGTGACGAAAATTGAAAATTTTCATCACGTGTCGGTCTGTCTCGTTTGTTGTGACGATAATTGAATATTTTCATCATATGTTGGTCTGTCTCGTTTGTTGTGACGATAATTGAAATTTTTCATCAAATGTCGGTCTGCCTTGTTTGTTGTGAGGAGAATTGAAAATTTTCATCATGTGTCTGCCTGTCTCATTTGTTGTGACGATAATTGACAATTTTCATCAAATGTCGGTGTGTCTCGTTTGTTGTGACGATAATTGAAAATTTTCACCACATATCGATCTGTCTCGCTTGTGATGAGAATTGAATATTTTCATCACATGTCGGTCTGTCTCGTTTGTTGTGACGATAATTGAATATTTTCATCACATGTCGTTCTGCTTTGTTTGTGGTGACGAGAATTGAAAATTTTCATCAAATGTCGGTCTGTCACGTTAGTGGTGACGAAAATTGAAAATTTTCATCACATGTCGGTCTGTCTCATTTGTTGTGACGAGAATTGAAAATTTGCATTATATGTCGGCCTGTCTCGTCTGTTGTGACGAAAATTGAAAATTTTCTTGATGTCGGTCTGTCTCGTTTGTTGTGACGAAATTTGAAAATTTTCATCGTGTCGGTCTGTCTCGTTTCTGGTGACGAGAATTGAAAATTTTCATCAAGTGTTGGTCTGTCTCGTTTCTGGTGACGAGAGTTGAAAATTTTCATCAAGTGTCGGTCTGCCTTGTTTGTGGTGATGAGAATTGACAATTTTCATCAAGTGTCGGTCTGTCACGTTTGTGGTAACGAGAATTGAAAATTTTCACCAAATGTCGGTCTGTCTTGTTTGTTGTGACGAGAATTGAAAATTTTCATCAAATGTCGGTCTGCCTTGTTTGTTGTGATGAGAATTGAATATTTTCATCATGTGTCCGTCTCTCTTGTTTGTTTGACGAAAATTTTATATTTTCATCAAATGTCGGTCTGCCTTGTTTGTGGTGACGAGAATTGAAAATTTTCATCAAATGTCGGTCTTTCTCATTTGTTGTGACAAGAATTGAAAATTTTCATTAAGTGTTGGCCTGTCTCGTTTGTTGTGACGAAAATTGAAATTTTCATCATGTGTTGGTCTGTCTCGTTTGTTGTGACGATAATTGAATATTTTCATCATATGTCGGTCTGTCTCGTTTGTTGTGACGATAATTGAAAATTTTCATCACATGTCGGTCTGTCTCGTTTGTTGTGAGGAGAATTGAAAATTTTCATTAAGTGTTGGCCTGTCTCGTTTGTTGTGACGAAAATTGAAATTTTCATCAAATGTCGGTCTTTCTCATTTGTTGTGACGATAATTGAAAATTTTCACCACATATCGATGTCTCGCTTGTGATGAGAATTGAATATTTTCATCACATGTCGGTCTGTCTCGTTTGTTGTGACGATAATTGAATATTTTCATCACATGTCGGTCTGTCACGTTAGTGGTGACAAAAATTGAAAATTTTCATCACATGTCGGTCTGTCTCATTTGTTGTGACGAGAATTGAAAATTTGCATTATATGTCAGCCTGTCTCGTTTGTTGTGACGAGAATTGAAAATTTTCATCAAATGTTGTTCTGTCTCGTTTCTGGTGACGAGAATTGAAAATTTTCATCATGTGTCGGTCTGTCTAGTTTGTTGTGACGAAATTTGAAAATTTTCATCAAGTGTCGGTCTGTCTCCTTTGTTGTGACGAGAATTGAAAATTTTCTTGATGTAGGTCTGTCTCGTTTGTTGTGACGAAATTTGAAAATTTTCATTAAGTGTCGGTCTGTCTCGTTTCTGGTGACGAGAATTGAAAATTTTCATCAAGTGTCGGTCTGTCTCGTTTCTGGTGACGAGAATTGAAAATTTTCATCAAGTGTAGGTCTGTCTCGTTTCTGGTGACGAGAATTGAAAATTTTCATTTATTGTCGGTCTGTCTTGTTTGTGGTCATGAGAATTGAAAATTTTCATCAAGTGTTGGTCTGTCACGTTTACGGTGACGATAATTGAAAATTTTCATCAAATGTTGGTCTGTCTTGTTTGTTGTGACGAGAATTGAATATTTTCATCATATGTCAGTCTGCCTTGTTTGTTGTAACGAGAATTGAAAATTTTCATCATATGTCGGTCTGCCTTGTTTGTTGTGATGAGAATTGAATATTTTCATCATGTGTCGGTCTGTCTTGTTTGTTTGACGAAAATTTTATATTTTCATCAAATGTCGGTCTGCCTTGTTTGTGGCGACGAGAATTGAAAATTTTCATCAAATGTCGGTCTTTCTCGTTTGTTGTGACAAGAATTGAAAATTTTCATCGTATGTGGGCCTGTCTCCTTTGTTGTGACGATAATTGAAAATTTTCATTACGTGTCGATCTGTCTCGTTTGTGGTGACGAGAATTGAATATTTTCATCACATGTCGGTCTGTCTCGTTTGTTGTGAGGAGAATTGAAAATTTTCATCATGTGTCTGCCTGTCTCATTTGTTGTGACGATAATTGACAATTTTCATCAAATGTCGGTGTGTCTCGTTTGTTGTGACGATAATTGAAAATTTTCACCACATATCGATGTCTCCCTTGTGATGAGAATTGAATATTTTCATCACATGTCGGTCTGTCTCGTTTGTTATGACGATAATCGAATATTTTCATCACATGTCGGTCTGCTTTGTTTGTGGTGACGAGAATTGAAAATTTTCATCAAATGTCGGTCTGTCACGTTAGTGGTGAGGAAAATTGAAAATTTTCGTCACATGTCGGTCTGTCTCATTTGTTGTGACGAGAATTGAAAATTTGCATTATATGTCGGCCTGTCTCGTTTGTTGTGACGAGAATTGAAAATTTTCTTGATGTCGGTCTGTCTCGTTTGTTGTGACGATAATCGAATATTTTCATCACATGTCGGTCTGCCTTGTTTGTGGTGACAAGAATTGAAAATTTTCATCAAATGTCGGTTTTTCTCATTTGTTGTGACAAGAATTGAAAATTTTCATCAAGTGTTGGCCTGTCTCGTTTGTTGTGACGAAAATTGAAAATTTTCATCACGTGTCGGTCTGTCTCGTTTGTTGTGACGATAATTGAATATTTTCATCATATGTTGGTCTGTCTCGTTTGTTGTGACGATAATTGAAATTTTTCATCAAATGTCGGTCTGCCTTGTTTGTTGTGAGGAGAATTGAAAATTTTCATCATGTGTCTGCCTGTCTCATTTGTTGTGACGATAATTGACAATTTTCATCAAATGTCGGTGTGTCTCGTTTGTTGTGACGATAATTGAAAATTTTCACCACATATCGATCTGTCTCGCTTGTGATGAGAATTGAATATTTTCATCACATGTCGGTCTGTCTCGTTTCTGGTGACGAGAGTTGAAAATTTTCATCAAGTGTCGGTCTGCCTTGTTTGTGGTGATGAGAATTGACAATTTTCATCAAGTGTCGGTCTGTCACGTTTGTGGTGACGAGAATTGAAAATTTTCACCAAATGTCGGTCTGTCTTGTTTGTTGTGACGAGAATTGAAAATTTTCATCAAATGTCGGTCTGCCTTGTTTGTTGTGATGAGAATTGAATATTTTCATCATGTGTCCGTCTCTCTTGTTTGTTTGACGAAAATTTTATATTTTCATCAAATGTCGGTCTGCCTTGTTTGTGGTGACGAGAATTGAAAATTTTCATCAAATGTCGGTCTTTCTCATTTGTTGTGACAAGAATTGAAAATTTTCATTAAATGTTGGCCTGTCTCGTTTGTTGTGACGAAAATTGAATATTTTCATCATATGTCGGTCTGTCTCGTTTGTTGTGACGATAATTGAAAATTTTCATCACATGTCGGTCTGTCTCGTTTGTTGTGAGGAGAATTGAATATTTTCATCATATGTCGGTCTGTCTCGTTTGTTGTGACGATAATTGAATATTTTCATCACATGTCGGTCTGTCTCGTTTGTTGTGACGATAATTGAATATTTTCATCACATGTCGGTCTGCTTTGTTTGTGGTGACGAGAATTGAAAATTTTCATCAAATGTCGGTCTGTCACGTTAGTGGTGACGAAAATTGAAAATTTTCATCACATGTCGGTCTGTCTCATTTGTTGTGACGAGAATTGAAAATTTGCATTATATGTCAGCCTGTCTCGTTTGTTGTGACGAGAATTGAAAATTTTCATCAAATGTTGTTCTGTCTCGTTTCTGGTGACGAGAATTGAAAATTTTCATCATGTGTCGGTCTGTCTAGTTTGTTGTGACGAAATTTGAAAATTTTCATCAAGTGTCGGTCTGTCTCGTTTCTGGTGACGAGAATTGAAAATTTTCATCAAGTGTCGGTCTGTCTCCTTTGTTGTGACGAGAATTGAAAATTTTCTTGATGTAGGTCTGTCTCGTTTGTTGTGACGAAATTTGAAAATTTTCATTAAGTGTCGGTCTGTCTCGTTTCTGGTGACGAGAATTGAAAATTTTCATCAAGTGTCGGTCTGTCTCGTTTCTGGTGACGAGAATTGAAAATTTTCATCAAGTGTAGGTCTGTCTCGTTTCTGGTGACGAGAATTGAAAATTTTCATTTATTGTCGGTCTGTCTTGTTTGTGGTCATGAGAATTGAAAATTTTCATCAAGTGTTGGTCTGTCACGTTTACGGTGACGATAATTGAAAATTTTCATCAAATGTTGGTCTGTCTTGTTTGTTGTGACGAGAATTGAATATTTTCATCATGTGTCGGTCTGTCTTGTTTGTTTGACGAAAATTTTATATTTTCATCAAATGTCGGTCTGCCTTGTTTGTGGCGACGAGAATTGAAAATTTTCATCAAATGTCGGTCTTTCTCGTTTGTTGTGACAAGAATTGAAAATTTTCATCATATGTGGGCCTGTCTCCTTTGTTGTGACGATAATTGAAAATTTTCATTACGTGTCGATCTGTCTCGTTTGTGGTGACGAGAATTGAATATTTTCATCACATGTCGGTCTGTCTCGTTTGTTGTGAGGAGAATTGAAAATTTTCATCATGTGTCTGCCTGTCTCATTTGTTGTGACGATAATTGACAATTTTCATCAAATGTCGGTGTGTCTCGTTTGTTGTGACGATAATTGAAAATTTTCACCACATATCGATGTCTCCCTTGTGATGAGAATTGAATATTTTCATCACATGTCGGTCTGTCTCGTTTGTTATGACGATAATCGAATATTTTCATCACATGTCGGTCTGCTTTGTTTGTGGTGACGAGAATTGAAAATTTTCATCAAATGTCGGTCTGTCACGTTAGTGGTGAGGAAAATTGAAAATTTTCATCACATGTCGGTCTGTCTCATTTGTTGTGACGAGAATTGAAAATTTGCATTATATGTCGGCCTGTCTCGTTTGTTGTGACGAGAATTGAAAATTTTCTTGATGTCGGTCTGTCTCGTTTGTTGTGACGATAATCGAATATTTTCATCACATGTCGGTCTGCCTTGTTTGTGGTGACAAGAATTGAAAATTTTCATCAAATGTCGGTCTTTCTCGTTTGTTGTGACAAGAATTGAAAATTTTCATCAAGTGTTGGCCTGTCTCGTTTGTTGTGACGAAAATTGAAAATTTTCATCACGTGTCGGTCTGTCTCGTTTGTTGTGACGATAATTGAATATTTTCATCATATGTTGGTCTGTCTCGTTTGTTGTGACGATAATTGAAATTTTTCATCAAATGTCGGTCTGCCTTGTTTGTTGTGACGATAATTGAAAATTTTCACCACATATCGATCTGTCTCGCTTGTGATGAGAATTGAATATTTTCATCACATGTCGGTCTGTCTCGTTTGTTGTGACGATAATTGAATATTTTCATCACATGTCGTTCTGCTTTGTTTGTGGTGACGAGAATTGAAAATTTTCATCAAATGTCGGTCTGTCACGTTAGTGGTGATGAAAATTGAAAATTTTCATCACATGTCGGTCTGTCTCATTTGTTGTGACGAGAATTGAAAATTTGCATTATATGTCGGCCTGTCTCGTTTGTTGTGACGAAAATTGAAAATTTTCTTGATGTCGGTCTGTCTCGTTTGTTGTGACGAAATTTGAAAATTTTCATCAAGTGTCGGTCTGTCTCGTTTCTGGTGACGAGAATTGAAAATATTCATCAAGTGTCGGTCTGTCTCGTTTCTGGTGACGAGAATTGAAAATTTTCATCAAGTGTCGGTCTGCCTTGTTTGTGGTGATGAGAATTGACAATTTTCATCAAGTGTCGGTCTGTCACGTTTGTGGTGACGAGAATTGAAAATTTTCATCAAATGTCGGTCTTTCTCATTTGTTGTGACAAGAATTGAAAATTTTCATTAAGTGTTGGCCTGTCTCGTTTGTTGTGACGAAAATTGAAATTTTCATCATGTGTTGGTCTGTCTCGTTTGTTGTGACGATAATTGAATATTTTCATCATATGTCGGTCTGTCTCGTTTGTTGTCACGATAATTGAAAATTTTCATCACATGTCGGTCTGTCTCGTTTGTTGTGAGGAGAATTGACAATTTTCATCAAATGTCGGTGTGTCTCGTTTGTTGTGACGATAATTGAAAATTTTCACCACATATCGATGTCTCGCTTGTGATGAGAATTGAATATTTTCATCACATGTCGGTCTGTCTCGTTTGTTGTGACGATAATTGAATATTTTCATCACATGTCGTTCTGCTTTGTTTGTGGTGACGAGAATTGAAAATTTTCATCAAATGTCGGTCTGTCACGTTAGTGGTGACGAAAATTGAAAATTTTCATCACATGTCGGTCTGTCTCATTTGTTGTGACGAGAATTGAAAATTTGCATTATATGTCGGCCTGTCTCGTCTGTTGTGACGAAAATTGAAAATTTTCTTGATGTCGGTCTGTCTCGTTTGTTGTGACGAAATTTGAAAATTTTCATCAAGTGTCGGTCTGTCTCGTTTCTGGTGACGAGAATTGAAAATTTTCATCAAGTGTTGGTCTGTCTCGTTTCTGGTGACGAGAGTTGAAAATTTTCATCAAGTGTCGGTCTGCCTTGTTTGTGGTGATGAGAATTGACAATTTTCATCAAGTGTCGGTCTGTCACGTTTGTGGTAACGAGAATTGAAAATTTTCACCAAATGTCGGTCTGTCTTGTTTGTTGTGACGAGAATTGAAAATTTTCATCAAATGTCGGTCTGCCTTGTTTGTTGTGATGAGAATTGAATATTTTCATCATGTGTCCGTCTCTCTTGTTTGTTTGACGAAAATTTTATATTTTCATCAAATGTCGGTCTGCCTTGTTTGTGGTGACGAGAATTGAAAATTTTCATCAAATGTCGGTCTTTCTCATTTGTTGTGACAAGAATTGAAAATTTTCATTAAGTGTTGGCCTGTCTCGTTTGTTGTGACGAAAATTGAAATTTTCATCATGTGTTGGTCTGTCTCGTTTGTTGTGACGATAATTGAATATTTTCATCATATGTCGGTCTGTCTCGTTTGTTGTGACGATAATTGAAAATTTTCATCACATGTCGGTCTGTCTCGTTTGTTGTGAGGAGAATTGAAAATTTTCATTAAGTGTTGGCCTGTCTCGTTTGTTGTGACGAAAATTGAAATTTTCATCAAATGTCGGTCTTTCTCATTTGTTGTGACGATAATTGAAAATTTTCACCACATATCGATGTCTCGCTTGTGATGAGAATTGAATATTTTCATCACATGTCGGTCTGTCTCGTTTGTTGTGACGATAATTGAATATTTTCATCACATGTCGGTCTGTCACGTTAGTGGTGACAAAAATTGAAAATTTTCATCACATGTCGGTCTGTCTCATTTGTTGTGACGAGAATTGAAAATTTGCATTATATGTCAGCCTGTCTCGTTTGTTGTGACGAGAATTGAAAATTTTCATCAAATGTTGTTCTGTCTCGTTTCTGGTGACGAGAATTGAAAATTTTCATCATGTGTCGGTCTGTCTAGTTTGTTGTGACGAAATTTGAAAATTTTCATCAAGTGTCGGTCTGTCTCGTTTCTGGTGACGAGAATTGAAAATTTTCATCAAGTGTCGGTCTGTCTCCTTTGTTGTGACGAGAATTGAAAATTTTCTTGATGTAGGTCTGTCTCGTTTGTTGTGACGAAATTTGAAAATTTTCATTAAGTGTCGGTCTGTCTCGTTTCTGGTGACGAGAATTGAAAATTTTCATCAAGTGTCGGTCTGTCTCGTTTCTGGTGACGAGAATTGAAAATTTTCATCAAGTGTAGGTCTGTCTCGTTTCTGGTGACGAGAATTGAAAATTTTCATTTATTGTCGGTCTGTCTTGTTTGTGGTCATGAGAATTGAAAATTTTCATCAAGTGTTGGTCTGTCACGTTTACGGTGACGATAATTGAAAATTTTCATCAAATGTTGGTCTGTCTTGTTTGTTGTGACGAGAATTGAATATTTTCATCATATGTCAGTCTGCCTTGTTTGTTGTAACGAGAATTGAAAATTTTCATCATATGTCGGTCTGCCTTGTTTGTTGTGATGAGAATTGAATATTTTCATCATGTGTCGGTCTGTCTTGTTTGTTTGACGAAAATTTTATATTTTCATCAAATGTCGGTCTGCCTTGTTTGTGGCGACGAGAATTGAAAATTTTCATCAAATGTCGGTCTTTCTCGTTTGTTGTGACAAGAATTGAAAATTTTCATCGTATGTGGGCCTGTCTCCTTTGTTGTGACGATAATTGAAAATTTTCATTACGTGTCGATCTGTCTCGTTTGTGGTGACGAGAATTGAATATTTTCATCACATGTCGGTCTGTCTCGTTTGTTGTGAGGAGAATTGAAAATTTTCATCATGTGTCTGCCTGTCTCATTTGTTGTGACGATAATTGACAATTTTCATCAAATGTCGGTGTGTCTCGTTTGTTGTGACGATAATTGAAAATTTTCACCACATATCGATGTCTCCCTTGTGATGAGAATTGAATATTTTCATCACATGTCGGTCTGTCTCATTTGTTGTGACGAGAATTGAAAATTTGCATTATATGTCGGCCTGTCTCGTTTGTTGTGACGAAAATTAAAAAATTTTCATCAAATGTTGTTCTGTCTCGTTTCTGGTGACGAGAATTGAAAATTTTCATCATGTGTCGGTCTGTCTAGTTTGTTGTGACGAAATTTGAAAATTTTCATCAAGTGTCGGTTTGTCTCGTTTCTGGTGACGAGAATTGAAAATTTTCATCAAGTGTCGGTCTGTCTCCTTTGTTGTGACGAGAATTGAAAATTTTCTTGATGTAGGTCTGTCTCGTTTGTTGTGACGAAATTTGAAAATTTTCATTAAGTGTCGGTCTGTCTCGTTTCTGGTGACGAGAATTGAAAATTTTCATCAAGTGTCGGTCTGTCTCGTTTCTGGTGACGAGAATTGAAAATTTTCATCAAGTGTAGGTCTGTCTCGTTTCTGGTGACGAGAATTGAATATTTTCATCATTTGTCTTTCTGTCTTGTTTGTGGTCATGAGAATTGAAAATTCTCATCAAGTGTCGGTCTGTCACGTTTGTGGTGACGAGAATTGAAAATTTTCATCAAATGTCGGTCTGCCTTGTTTGTTGTGATGAGAATTGAATATTTTCATCATGTGTCCGTCTCTCTTGTTTGTTTGACGAAAATTTTATATTTTCATCAAATGTCGGTCTGCCTTGTTTGTGGTGACGAGAATTGAAAATTTTCATCAAATGTCGGTCTTTCTCATTTGTTGTGACAAGAATTGAAAATTTTCATTAAGTGTTGGCCTGTCTCGTTTGTTGTGACGAAAATTGAATATTTTCATCATATGTCGGTCTGTCTCGTTTGTTGTGACGATAATTGAAAATTTTCATCACATGTCGGTCTGTCTCGTTTGTTGTGAGGAGAATTGAAAATTTTCATCATGTGTCTGCCTGTCTCATTTGTTGTGACGATAATTGACAATTTTCATCAAATGTCGGTGTGTCTCGTTTGTTGTGACGATAATTGAAAATTTTCACCACATATCGATGTCTCGCTTGTGATGAGAATTGAATATTTTCATCACATGTCGGTCTGTCTCGCTTGTGATGAGAATTGAATATTTTCATCACATGTCGGTCTGTCTCGTTTGTTGTGACGATAATTGAATATTTTCATCACATGTCGGTCTGCTTTGTTTGTGGTGACGAGAATTGAAAATTTTCATCAAATGTCGGTCTGTCACGTTAGTGGTGACGAAAATTGAAAATTTTCATCACATGTCGGTCTGTCTCATTTGTTGTGACGAGAATTGAAAATTTGCATTATATGTCAGCCTGTCTCGTTTGTTGTGACGAGAATTGAAAATTTTCATCAAATGTTGTTCTGTCTCGTTTCTGGTGACGAGAATTGAAAATTTTCATCATGTGTCGGTCTGTCTAGTTTGTTGTGACGAAATTTGAAAATTTTCATCAAGTGTCGGTCTCTCTCGTTTCTGGTGACGAGAATTGAAAATTTTCATCAAGTGTCGGTCTGTCTCCTTTGTTGTGACGAGAATTGAAAATTTTCTTGATGTAGGTCTGTCTCGTTTGTTGTGACGAAATTTGAAAATTTTCATTAAGTGTCGGTCTGTCTCGTTTCTGGTGACAAGAATTGAAAATTTTCATCAAGTGTCGGTCTGTCTCGTTTCTGGTGACGAGAATTGAAAATTTTCATCAAGTGTAGGTCTGTCTCGTTTCTGGTGACGAGAATTGAAAATTTTCATTTATTGTCGGTCTGTCTTGTTTGTGGTCATGAGAATTGAAAATTTTCATCAAGTGTTGGTCTGTCACGTTTACGGTGACGATAATTGAAAATTTTCATCAAATGTTGGTCTGTCTTGTTTGTTGTGACGAGAATTGAATATTTTCATCATATGTCAGTCTGCCTTGTTTGTCGTAACGAGAATTGAAAATTTTCATCATATGTCGGTCTGCCTTGTTTGTTGTGATGAGAATTGAATATTTTCATCATGTGTCGGTCTGTCTTGTTTGTTTGACGAAAATTTTATATTTTCATCAAATGTCGGTCTGCCTTGTTTGTGGCGACGAGAATTGAAAATTTTCATCAAATGTCGGTCTTTCTCGTTTGTTGTGACAAGAATTGAAAATTTTCATCATATGTGGGCCTGTCTCCTTTGTTGTGACGATAATTGAAAATTTTCATTACGTGTCGATCTGTCTCGTTTGTGGTGACGAGAATTGAATATTTTCATCACATGTCGGTCTGTCTCGTTTGTTGTGAGGAGAATTGAAAATTTTCATCATGTGTCTGCCTGTCTCATTTGTTGTGACGATAATTGACAATTTTCATCAAATGTCGGTGTGTCTCGTTTGTTGTGACGATAATTGAAAATTTTCACCACATATCGATGTCTCCCTTGTGATGAGAATTGAATATTTTCATCACATGTCGGTCTGTCTCGTTTGTTATGACGATAATCGAATATTTTCATCACATGTCGGTCTGCTTTGTTTGTGGTGACGAGAATTGAAAATTTTCATCAAATGTCGGTCTGTCACGTTAGTGGTGAGGAAAATTGAAAATTTTCATCACATGTCGGTCTGTCTCATTTGTTGTGACGAGAATTGAAAATTTGCATTATATGTCGGCCTGTCTCGTTTGTTGTGACGAGAATTGAAAATTTTCTTGATGTCGGTCTGTCTCGTTTGTTGTGACGATAATCGAATATTTTCATCACATGTCGGTCTGCCTTGTTTGTGGTGACAAGAATTGAAAATTTTCATCAAATGTCGGTCTTTCTCGTTTGTTGTGACAAGAATTGAAAATTTTCATCAAGTGTTGGCCTGTCTCGTTTGTTGTGACGAAAATTGAAAATTTTCATCACGTGTCGGTCTGTCTCGTTTGTTGTGACGATAATTGAATATTTTCATCATATGTTGGTCTGTCTCGTTTGTTGTGACGATAATTGAAATTTTTCATCAAATGTCGGTCTGCCTTGTTTGTTGTGAGGAGAATTGAAAATTTTCATCATGTGTCTGCCTGTCTCATTTGTTGTGACGATAATTGACAATTTTCATCAAATGTCGGTGTGTCTCGTTTGTTGTGACGATAATTGAAAATTTTCACCACATATCGATCTGTCTCGCTTGTGATGAGAATTGAATATTTTCATCACATGTCGGTCTGTCTCGTTTGTTGTGACGATAATTGAATATTTTCATCACATGTCGTTCTGCTTTGTTTGTGGTGACGAGAATTGAAAATTTTCATCAAATGTCGGTCTGTCACGTTAGTGGTGACGAAAATTGAAAATTTTCATCACATGTCGGTCTGTCTCATTTGTTGTGACGAGAATTGAAAATTTGCATTATATGTCGGCCTGTCTCGTTTGTTGTGACGAAAATTGAAAATTTTCTTGATGTCGGTCTGTCTCGTTTGTTGTGACGAAATTTGAAAATTTTCATCAAGTGTCGGTCTGTCTCGTTTCTGGTGACGAGAATTGAAAATTTTCATCAAGTGTCGGTCTGTCTCGTTTCTGGTGACGAGAATTGAAAATTTTCATCAAGTGACGGTCTGCCTTGTTTGTGGTGATGAGAATTGACAATTTTCATCAAGTGTCGGTCTGTCACGTTTGTGGTGACGAGAATTGAAAATTTTCATCAAATGTCGGTCTTTCTCATTTGTTGTGACAAGAATTGAAAATTTTCATTAAGTGTTGGCCTGTCTCGTTTGTTGTGACGAAAATTGAAATTTTCATCATGTGTTGGTCTGTCTCGTTTGTTGTGACGAAATTTGAAAATTTTCATCAAGTGTCGGTCTGTCTCGTTTCTGGTGACGAGAATTGAAAATTTTCATCAAGTGTCGGTCTGTCTCCTTTGTTGTGATGAGAATTGAAAATTTTCTTGATGTAGGTCTGTCTCGTTTGTTGTGACGAAATTTGAAAATTTTCATTAAGTGTCGGTCTGTCTCGTTTCTGGTGACGAGAATTGAAAATTTTCATCAAGTGTCGGTCTGTCTCGTTTCTGGTGACGAGAATTGAAAATTTTCATCAAGTGTAGGTCTGTCTCGTTTCTGGTGACGAGAATTGAAAATTTTCATTTAGTGTCGGTCTGTCTTGTTTGTGGTCATGAGAATTGAAAATTTTCATCAAGTGTTGGTCTGTCTTGTTTGTTGTGACGAGAATTGAATATTTTCATCATATGTCAGTCTGCCTTGTTTGTCGTAACGAGAATTGAAAATTTTCATCATATGTCGGTCTGCCTTGTTTGTTGTGATGAGAATTGAATATTTTCATCATGTGTCGGTCTGTCTTGTTTGTTTGACGAAAATTTTATATTTTCATCAAATGTCGGTCTGCCTTGTTTGTGGCGACGAGAATTGAAAATTTTCATCAAATGTCGGTCTTTCTCGTTTGTTGTGACAAGAATTGAAAATTTTCATCATATGTGGGCCTGTCTCCTTTGTTGTGACGATAATTGAAAATTTTCATTACGTGTCGATCTGTCTCGTTTGTGGTGACGAGAATTGAATATTTTCATCACATGTCGGTCTGTCTCGTTTGTTGTGAGGAGAATTGAAAATTTTCATCACGTGTCTGCCTGTCTCATTTGTTGTGACGATAATTGACAATTTTCATCAAATGTCGGTGTGTCTCGTTTGTTGTGACGATAATTGAAAATTTTCACCACATATCGATGTCTCCCTTGTGATGAGAATTGAATATTTTCATCACATGTCGGTCTGTCTCGTTTGTTATGACGATAATCGAATATTTTCATCACATGTCGGTCTGCTTTGTTTGTGGTGACGAGAATTGAAAATTTTCATCAAATGTCGGTCTGTCACGTTAGTGGTGAGGAAAATTGAAAATTTTCATCACATGTCGGTCTGTCTCATTTGTTGTGACGAGAATTGAAAATTTGCATTATATGTCGGCCTGTCTCGTTTGTTGTGACGAGAATTGAAAATTTTCTTGATGTCGGTCTGTCTCGTTTGTTGTGACGATAATCGAATATTTTCATCACATGTCGGTCTGCCTTGTTTGTGGTGACAAGAATTGAAAATTTTCATCAAATGTCGGTCTTTCTCGTTTGTTGTGACAAGAATTGAAAATTTTCATCAAGTGTTGGCCTGTCTCGTTTGTTGTGACGAAAATTGAAAATTTTCATCACGTGTCGGTCTGTCTCGTTTGTTGTGACGATAATTGAATATTTTCATCATATGTTGGTCTGTCTCGTTTGTTGTGACGATAATTGAAATTTTTCATCAAATGTCGGTCTGCCTTGTTTGTTGTGAGGAGAATTGAAAATTTTCATCATGTGTCTGCCTGTCTCATTTGTTGTGACGATAATTGACAATTTTCATCAAATGTCGGTGTGTCTCGTTTGTTGTGACGATAATTGAAAATTTTCACCACATATCGATCTGTCTCGCTTGTGATGAAAATTGAATATTTTCATCACATGTCGGTCTGTCTCGTTTGTTGTGACGATAATTGAATATTTTCATCACATGTCGTTCTGCTTTGTTTGTGGTGACGAGAATTGAAAATTTTCATCAAATGTCGGTCTGTCACGTTAGTGGTGATGAAAATTGAAAATTTTCATCACATGTCGGTCTGTCTCATTTGTTGTGACGAGAATTGAAAATTTGCATTATATGTCGGCCTGTCTCGTTTGTTGTGACGAAAATTGAAAATTTTCTTGATGTCGGTCTGTCTCGTTTGTTGTGACGAAATTTGAAAATTTTCATCAAGTGTCGGTCTGTCTCGTTTCTGGTGACGAGAATTGAAAATATTCATCAAGTGTCGGTCTGTCTCGTTTCTGGTGACGAGAATTGAAAATTTTCATCAAGTGTCGGTCTGCCTTGTTTGTGGTGATGAGAATTGACAATTTTCATCAAGTGTCGGTCTGTCACGTTTGTGGTGACGAGAATTGAAAATTTTCATCAAATGTCGGTCTTTCTCATTTGTTGTGACAAGAATTGAAAATTTTCATTAAGTGTTGGCCTGTCTCGTTTGTTGTGACGAAAATTGAAATTTTCATCATGTGTTGGTCTGTCTCGTTTGTTGTGACGATAATTGAATATTTTCATCATATGTCGGTCTGTCTCGTTTGTTGTGACGATAATTGAAAATTTTCATCACATGTCGGTCTGTCTCGTTTGTTGTGAGGAGAATTGACAATTTTCATCAAATGTCGGTGTGTCTCGTTTGTTGTGACGATAATTGAAAATTTTCACCACATATCGATGTCTCGCTTGTGATGAGAATTGAATATTTTCATCACATGTCGGTCTGTCTCGTTTGTTATGACGATAATCGAATATTTTCATCACATGTCGGTCTGCTTTGTTTGTGGTGACGAGAATTGAAAATTTTCATCAAATGTCGGTCTGTCACGTTAGTGGTGACGAAAATTGAAAATTTTCATCACATGTCGGTCTGTCTCATTTGTTGTGACGAGAATTGAAAATTTGCATTATATGTCGGCCTGTCTCGTTTGTTGTGACGAAAATTAAAAAATTTTCATCAAATGTTGTTCTGTCTCGTTTCTGGTGACGAGAATTGAAAATTTTCATCATGTGTCGGTCTGTCTAGTTTGTTGTGACGAAATTTGAAAATTTTCATCAAGTGTCGGTTTGTCTCGTTTCTGGTGACGAGAATTGAAAATTTTCATCAAGTGTCGGTCTGTCTCCTTTGTTGTGACGAGAATTGAAAATTTTCTTGATGTAGGTCTGTCTCGTTTGTTGTGACGAAATTTGAAAATTTTCATTAAGTGTCGGTCTGTCTCGTTTCTGGTGACGAGAATTGAAAATTTTCATCAAGTGTCGGTCTGTCTCGTTTCTGGTGACGAGAATTGAAAATTTTCATCAAGTGTAGGTCTGTCTCGTTTCTGGTGACGAGAATTGAATATTTTCATCATTTGTCTTTCTGTCTTGTTTGTGGTCATGAGAATTGAAAATTCTCATCAAGTGTCGGTCTGTCACGTTTGTGGTGACGAGAATTGAAAATTTTCATCAAATGTCGGTCTGCCTTGTTTGTTGTGATGAGAATTGAATATTTTCATCATGTGTCCGTCTCTCTTGTTTGTTTGACGAAAATTTTATATTTTCATCAAATGTCGGTCTGCCTTGTTTGTGGTGACGAGAATTGAAAATTTTCATCAAATGTCGGTCTTTCTCATTTGTTGTGACAAGAATTGAAAATTTTCATTAAGTGTTGGCCTGTCTCGTTTGTTGTGACGAAAATTGAATATTTTCATCATATGTCGGTCTGTCTCGTTTGTTGTGACGATAATTGAAAATTTTCATCACATGTCAGTCTGTCTCGTTTGTTGTGAGGAGAATTGAAAATTTTCATCATGTGTCTGCCTGTCTCATTTGTTGTGACGATAATTGACAATTTTCATCAAATGTCGGTGTGTCTCGTTTGTTGTGACGATAATTGAAAATTTTCACCACATATCGATGTCTCGCTTGTGATGAGAATTGAATATTTTCATCACATGTCGGTCTGTCTCGTTTGTTGTGACGATAATTGAATATTTTCATCACATGTCGGTCTGCTTTGTTTGTGGTGACGAGAATTGAAAATTTTCATCAAATGTCGGTCTGTCACGTTAGTGGTGACGAAAATTGAAAATTTTCATCACATGTCGGTCTGTCTCATTTGTTGTGACGAGAATTGAAAATTTGCATTATATGTCAGCCTGTCTCGTTTGTTGTGACGAGAATTGAAAATTTTCATCAAATGTTGTTCTGTCTCGTTTCTGGTGACGAGAATTGAAAATTTTCATCATGTGTCGGTCTGTCTAGTTTGTTGTGACGAAATTTGAAAATTTTCATCAAGTGTCGGTCTCTCTCGTTTCTGGTGACGAGAATTGAAAATTTTCATCAAGTGTCGGTCTGTCTCCTTTGTTGTGACGAGAATTGAAAATTTTCTTGATGTAGGTCTGTCTCGTTTGTTGTGACGAAATTTGAAAATTTTCATTAAGTGTCGGTCTGTCTCGTTTCTGGTGACGAGAATTGAAAATTTTCATCAAGTGTCGGTCTGTCTCGTTTCTGGTGACGAGAATTGCAAATTTTCATCAAGTGTAGGTCTGTCTCGTTTCTGGTGACGAGAATTGAAAATTTTCATTTATTGTCGGTCTGTCTTGTTTGTGGTCATGAGAATTGAAAATTTTCATCAAGTGTTGGTCTGTCACGTTTACGGTGACGATAATTGAAAATTTTCATCAAATGTTGGTCTGTCTTGTTTGTTGTGACGAGAATTGAATATTTTCATCATATGTCAGTCTGCCTTGTTTGTCGTAACGAGAATTGAAAATTTTCATCATATGTCGGTCTGCCTTGTTTGTTGTGATGAGAATTGAATATTTTCATCATGTGTCGGTCTGTCTTGTTTGTTTGACGAAAATTTTATATTTTCATCAAATGTCGGTCTGCCTTGTTTGTGGCGACGAGAATTGAAAATTTTCATCAAATGTCGGTCTTTCTCGTTTGTTGTGACAAGAATTGAAAATTTTCATCATATGTGGGCCTGTCTCCTTTGTTGTGACGATAATTGAAAATTTTCATTACGTGTCGATCTGTCTCGTTTGTGGTGACGAGAATTGAATATTTTCATCACATGTCGGTCTGTCTCGTTTGTTGTGAGGAGAATTGAAAATTTTCATCATGTGTCTGCCTGTCTCATTTGTTGTGACGATAATTGACAATTTTCATCAAATGTCGGTGTGTCTCGTTTGTTGTGACGATAATTGAAAATTTTCACCACATATCGATGTCTCCCTTGTGATGAGAATTGAATATTTTCATCACATGTCGGTCTGTCTCGTTTGTTATGACGATAATCGAATATTTTCATCACATGTCGGTCTGCTTTGTTTGTGGTGACGAGAATTGAAAATTTTCATCAAATGTCGGTCTGTCACGTTAGTGGTGAGGAAAATTGAAAATTTTCATCACATGTCGGTCTGTCTCATTTGTTGTGACGAGAATTGAAAATTTGCATTATATGTCGGCCTGTCTCGTTTGTTGTGACGAGAATTGAAAATTTTCTTGATGTCGGTCTGTCTCGTTTGTTGTGACGATAATCGAATATTTTCATCACATGTCGGTCTGCCTTGTTTGTGGTGACAAGAATTGAAAATTTTCATCAAATGTCGGTCTTTCTCGTTTGTTGTGACAAGAATTGAAAATTTTCATCAAGTGTTGGCCTGTCTCGTTTGTTGTGACGAAAATTGAAAATTTTCATCAAATGTCGGTCTGCCTTGTTTGTTGTGATGAGAATTGAAAATTTTCATTAAGTGTCGGTCTGTCTCGTTTGTTGTGACGATAATTGAATATTTTCATCATATGTTGGTCTGTCTCGTTTGTTGTGACGATAATTGAAATTTTTCATCAAATGTCGGTCTGCCTTGTTTGTTGTGAGGAGAATTGAAAATTTTCATCATGTGTCTGCCTGTCTCATTTGTTGTGACGATAATTGACAATTTTCATCAAATGTCGGTGTGTCTCGTTTGTTGTGACGATAATTGAAAATTTTCACCACATATCGATCTGTCTCGCTTGTGATGAGAATTGAATATTTTCATCACATGTCGGTCTGTCTCGTTTGTTGTGACGATAATTGAATATTTTCATCACATGTCGTTCTGCTTTGTTTGTGGTGACGAGAATTGAAAATTTTCATCAAATGTCGGTCTGTCACGTTAGTGGTGACGAAAATTGAAAATTTTCATCACATGTCGGTCTGTCTCATTTGTTGTGACGAGAATTGAAAATTTGCATTATATGTCGGCCTGTCTCGTTTGTTGTGACGAAAATTGAAAATTTTCTTGATGTCGGTCTGTCTCGTTTGTTGTGACGAAATTTGAAAATTTTCATCAAGTGTCGGTCTGTCTCGTTTCTGGTGACGAGAATTGAAAATTTTCATCAAGTGTCGGTCTGTCTCGTTTCTGGTGACGAGAATTGAAAATTTTCATCAAGTGACGGTCTGCCTTGTTTGTGGTGATGAGAATTGACAATTTTCATCAAGTGTCGGTCTGTCACGTTTGTGGTGACGAGAATTGAAAATTTTCATCAAATGTCGGTCTTTCTCATTTGTTGTGACAAGAATTGAAAATTTTCATTAAGTGTTGGCCTGTCTCGTTTGTTGTGACGAAAATTGAAATTTTCATCATGTGTTGGTCTGTCTCGTTTGTTGTGACGAAATTTGAAAATTTTCATCAAGTGTCGGTCTGTCTCGTTTCTGGTGACGAGAATTGAAAATTTTCATCAAGTGTCGGTCTGTCTCCTTTGTTGTGATGAGAATTGAAAATTTTCTTGATGTAGGTCTGTCTCGTTTGTTGTGACGAAATTTGAAAATTTTCATTAAGTGTCGGTCTGTCTCGTTTCTGGTGACGAGAATTGAAAATTTTCATCAAGTGTCGGTTTGTCTCGTTTCTGGTGACGAGAATTGAAAATTTTCATCAAGTGTAGGTCTGTCTCGTTTCTGGTGACGAGAATTGAAAATTTTCATTTAGTGTCGGTCTGTCTTGTTTGTGGTCATGAGAATTGAAAATTTTCATCAAGTGTTGGTCTGTCTTGTTTGTTGTGACGAGAATTGAATATTTTCATCATATGTCAGTCTGCCTTGTTTGTCGTAACGAGAATTGAAAATTTTCATCATATGTCGGTCTGCCTTGTTTGTTGTGATGAGAATTGAATATTTTCATCATGTATCGGTCTGTCTTGTTTGTTTGACGAAAATTTTATATTTTCATCAAATGTCGGTCTGCCTTGTTTGTGGCGACGAGAATTGAAAATTTTCATCAAATGTCGGTCTTTCTCGTTTGTTGTGACAAGAATTGAAAATTTTCATCATATGTGGGCCTGTCTCCTTTGTTGTGACGATAATTGAAAATTTTCATTACGTGTCGATCTGTCTCGTTTGTGGTGACGAGAATTGAATATTTTCATCACATGTCGGTCTGTCTCGTTTGTTGTGAGGAGAATTGAAAATTTTCATCACGTGTCTGCCTGTCTCATTTGTTGTGACGATAATTGACAATTTTCATCAAATGTCGGTGTGTCTCGTTTGTTGTGACGATAATTGAAAATTTTCACCACATATCGATGTCTCCCTTGTGATGAGAATTGAATATTTTCATCACATGTCGGTCTGTCTCGTTTGTTATGACGATAATCGAATATTTTCATCACATGTCGGTCTGCTTTGTTTGTGGTGACGAGAATTGAAAATTTTCATCAAATGTCGGTCTGTCACGTTAGTGGTGAGGAAAATTGAAAATTTTCATCACATGTCGGTCTGTCTCATTTGTTGTGACGAGAATTGAAAATTTGCATTATATGTCGGCCTGTCTCGTTTGTTGTGACGAGAATTGAAAATTTTCTTGATGTCGGTCTGTCTCGTTTGTTGTGACGATAATCGAATATTTTCATCACATGTCGGTCTGCCTTGTTTGTGGTGACAAGAATTGAAAATTTTCATCAAATGTCGGTCTTTCTCGTTTGTTGTGACAAGAATTGAAAATTTTCATCAAGTGTTGGCCTGTCTCGTTTGTTGTGACGAAAATTGAAAATTTTCATCACGTGTCGGTCTGTCTCGTTTGTTGTGACGATAATTGAATATTTTCATCATATGTTGGTCTGTCTCGTTTGTTGTGACGATAATTGAAATTTTTCATCAAATGTCGGTCTGCCTTGTTTGTTGTGAGGAGAATTGAAAATTTTCATCATGTGTCTGCCTGTCTCATTTGTTGTGACGATAATTGACAATTTTCATCAAATGTCGGTGTGTCTCGTTTGTTGTGACGATAATTGAAAATTTTCACCACATATCGATCTGTCTCGCTTGTGATGAGAATTGAATATTTTCATCACATGTCGGTCTGTCTCGTTTGTTGTGACGATAATTGAATATTTTCATCACATGTCGTTCTGCTTTGTTTGTGGTGACGAGAATTGAAAATTTTCATCAAATGTCGCTCTGTCACGTTAGTGGTGACGAAAATTGAAAATTTTCATCACATGTCGGTCTGTCTCATTTGTTGTGACGAGAATTGAAAATTTGCATTATATGTCGGCCTGTCTCGTTTGTTGTGACGAAAATTGAAAATTTTCTTGATGTCGGTCTGTCTCGTTTGTTGTGACGAAATTTGAAAATTTTCATCAAGTGTCGGTCTGTCTCGTTTCTGGTGACGAGAATTGAAAATTTTCATCAAAGTGTCGGTCTGTCTCGTTTCTGGTGACGAGAATTGAAAATTTTCATCAAGTGTCGGTCTGCCTTGTTTGTGGTGATGAGAATTGACAATTTTCATCAAGTGTCGGTCTGTCACGTTTGTGGTGACGAGAATTGAAAATTTTCATCAAATGTCGGTCTTTCTCATTTGTTGTGACAAGAATTGAAAATTTTCATTAAGTGTTGGCCTGTCTCGTTTGTTGTGACGAAAATTGAAATTTTCATCATGTGTTGGTCTGTCTCGTTTGTTGTGACGATAATTGAATATTTTCATCATATGTCGGTCTGCCTCGTTTGTTGTGACGATAATTGAAAATTTTCATCACATGTCGGTCTGTCTCGTTTGTTGTGAGGAGAATTGAAAATTTTCATCATGTGTCTGCCTGTCTCATTTGTTGTGACGATAATTGACAATTTTCATCAAATGTCGGTGTGTCTCGTTTGTTGTGACGATAATTGAAAATTTTCACCACATATCGATGTCTCGCTTGTGATGAGAATTGAATATTTTCATCACATGTCGGTCTGTCTCGTTTGTTATGACGATAATCAAATATTTTCATCACATGTCGGTCTGCTTTGTTTGTGGTGACGAGAATTGAAAATTTTCATCAAATGTCGGTCTGTCACGTTAGTGGTGACGAAAATTGAAAATTTTCATCACATGTCGGTCTGTCTCATTTGTTGTGACGAGAATTGAAAATTTGCATTATATGTCGGCCTGTCTCGTTTGTTGTGACGAAAATTAAAAAATTTTCATCAAATGTTGTTCTGTCTCGTTTCTGGTGACGAGAATTGAAAATTTTCATCATGTGTCGGTCTGTCTAGTTTGTTGTGACGAAATTTGAAAATTTTCATCAAGTGTCGGTCTGTCTCGTTTCTGGTGACGAGAATTGAAAATTTTCATCAAGTGTCGGTCTGTCTCCTTTGTTGTGACGAGAATTGAAAATTTTCTTGATGTAGGTCTGTCTCGTTTGTTGTGACGAAATTTGAAAATTTTCATTAAGTGTCGGTCTGTCTCGTTTCTGGTGACGAGAATTGAAAATTTTCATCAAGTGTCGGTCTGTCTCGTTTCTGGTGACGAGAATTGAAAATTTTCATCAAGTGTAGGTCTGTCTCGTTTCTGGTGACGAGAATTGAAAATTTTCATTTATTGTCGGTCTGTCTTGTTTGTGGTCATGAGAATTGAAAATTTTCATCAAGTGTTGGTCTGTCACGTTTACGGTGACGATAATTGAAAATTTTCATCAAATGTTGGTCTGTCTTGTTTGTTGTGACGAGAATTGAATATTTTCATCATATGTCAGTCTGCCTTGTTTGTCGTAACGAGAATTGAAAATTTTCATCATATGTCGGTCTGCCTTGTTTGTTGTGATGAGAATTGAATATTTTCATCATGTGTCGGTCTGTCTTGTTTGTTTGACGAAAATTTTATATTTTCATCAATTGTCGGTCTGCCTTGTTTGTGGCGACGAGAATTGAAAATTTTCATCAAATGTCGGTCTTTCTCGTTTGTTGTGACAAGAATTGAAAATTTTCATCAAATGTGGGCCTGTCTCCTTTGTTGTGACGATAATTGAAAATTTTCATTACGTGTCGATCTGTCTCGTTTGTGGTGACGAGAATTGAATATTTTCATCACATGTCGGTCTGTCTCGTTTGTTGTGAGGAGAATTGAAAATTTTCATCATGTGTCTGCCTGTCTCATTTGTTGTGACGATAATTGACAATTTTCATCAAATGTCGGTGTGTCTCGTTTGTTGTGACGATAATTGAAAATTTTCACCACATATCGATGTCTCGCTTGTGATGAGAATTGAATATTTTCATCACATGTCGGTCTGTCTCGTTTGTTATGACGATAATCGAATATTTTCATCACATGTCGGTCTGCTTTGTTTGTGGTGACGAGAATTGAAAATTTTCATCAAATGTCGGTCTGTCACGTTAGTGGTGACGAAAATTGAAAATTTTCATCACATGTCGGTCTGTCTCATTTGTTGTGACGAGAATTGAAAATTTGCATTATATGTCGGCCTGTCTCGTTTGTTGTGACGAGAATTGAAAATTTTCTTGATGTCGGTCTGTCTCGTTTGTTGTGACGATAATCGAATATTTTCATCACATGTCGGTCTGCCTTGTTTGTGGTGACAAGAATTGAAAATTTTCATCAAATGTCGGTCTTTCTCGTTTGTTGTGACAAGAATTGAAAATTTTCATCAAGTGTTGGCCTGTCTCGTTTGTTGTGACGAAAATTGAAAATTTTCATCACGTGTCGGTCTGTCTCGTTTGTTGTGACGATAATTGAATATTTTCATCATATGTTGGTCTGTCTCGTTTGTTGTGACGATAATTGAAATTTTTCATCAAATGTCGGTCTGCCTTGTTTGTTGTGAGGAGAATTGAAAATTTTCATCATGTGTCTGCCTGTCTCATTTGTTGTGACGATAATTGACAATTTTCATCAAATGTCGGTGTGTCTCGTTTGTTGTGACGATAATTGAAAATTTTCACCACATATCGATCTGTCTCGCTTGTGATGAGAATTGAATATTTTCATCACATGTCGGTCTGTCTCGTTTGTTGTGACGATAATTGAATATTTTCATCACATGTCGTTCTGCTTTGTTTGTGGTGACGAGAATTGAAAATTTTCATCAAATGTCGGTCTGTCATGTTAGTGGTGACGAAAATTGAAAATTTTCATCACATGTCGAACTGTCTCATTTGTTGTGACGAGAATTGAAAATTTGCATTATATGTCGGCCTGTCTCGTTTGTTGTGACGAAAATTGAAAATTTTCTTGATGTCGGTCTGTCTCGTTTGTTGTGACGAAATTTGAAAATTTTCATCAAGTGTCGGTCTGTCTCGTTTCTGGTGACGTGAATTGAAAATTTTCATCAAGTGTCGGTCTGTCTCGTTTCTGGTGACGAGAATTGAAAATTTTCATCAAGTGTCGGTCTGCCTTGTTTGTGGTGATGAGAATTGACAATTTTCATCAAGTGTCGGTCTGTCACGTTTGTGGTGACGAGAATTGAAAATTTTCATCAAATGTCGGTCTTTCTCATTTGTTGTGACAAGAATTGAAAATTTTCATTAAGTGTTGGCCTGTCTCGTTTGTTGTGAGGAAAATTGAAATTTTCATCATGTGTTGGTCTGTCTCGTTTGTTGTGACGATAATTGAATATTTTCATCATATGTCGGTCTGTCTCGTTTGTTGTGACGATAATTGAAAATTTTCATCACATGTCGGTCTGTCTCGTTTGTTGTGAGGAGAATTGAAAATTTTCATCATGTGTCTGCCTGTCTCATTTGTTGTGACGATAATTGACAATTTTCATCAAATGTCGGTGCGTCTCGTTTGCTGTGACGATAATTGAAAATTTTCACCACATATCGATGTCTCGCTTGTGATGAGAATTGAATATTTTCATCACATGTCGGTCTGTCTCGTTTGTTGTGACGATAATTGAATATTTTCATCACATGTCGGTCTGCTTTGTTTGTGGTGACGAGAATTGAAAATTTTCATCAAATGTCGGTCTGTCACGTTAGTGGTGACGAAAATTGAAAATTTTCATCACATGTCGTTCTGTCTCATTTGTTGTGACGAGAATTGAAAATTTGCATTATATGTCGGCCTGTCTCGTTTGTTGTGACGAAAATTAAAAAATTTTCATCAAATGTTGTTCTGTCTCGTTTCTGGTGACGAGAATTGAAAATTTTCATCATGTGTCGGTCTGTCTAGTTTGTTGTGACGAAATTTGAAAATTTTCATCAAGTGTCGGTCTGTCTCGTTTCTGGTGACGAGAATTGAAAATTTTCATCAAGTGTCGGTCTGTCTCCTTTGTTGTGACGAGAATTGAAAATTTTCTTGATGTAGGTCTGTCTCGTTTGTTGTGACGAAATTTGAAAATTTTCATTAAGTGTCGGTCTGTCTCGTTTCTGGTGACGAGAATTGAAAATTTTCATCAAGTGTCGGTCTGTCTCGTTTCTGGTGACGAGAATTGAAAATTTTCATCAAGTGTAGGTCTGTCTCGTTTCTGGTGACGAGAATTGAAAATTTTCATTTAGTGTCGGTCTGTCTTGTTTGTGGTCATGAGAATTGAAAATTTTCATCAAGTGTTGGTCTGTCACGTTTACGGTGACGATAATTGAAAATTTTCATCAAATGTTGGTCTGTCTTGTTTGTTGTGATGAGAATTGAATATTTTCATCATATGTCAGTCTGCCTTGTTTGTCGTAACGAGAATTGAAAATTTTCATCATATGTCGGTCTGCCTTGTTTGTTGTGATGAGAATTGAATATTTTCATCATGTGTCGGTCTGTCTTGTTTGTTTGACGAAAATTTTATATTTTCATCAAATGTCGGTCTGCCTTGTTTGTGGCGACGAGAATTGAAAATTTTCATCAAATGTCGGTCTTTCTCGTTTGTTGTGACAAGAATTGAAAATTTTCATCATATGTGGGCCTGTCTCCTTTGTTGTGACGATAATTGAAAATTTTCATTACGTGTCGATCTGTCTCGTTTGTGGTGACGAGAATTGAATATTTTCATCACATGTCGGTCTGTCTCGTTTGTTGTGAGGAGAATTGAAAATTTTCATCATGTGTCTGCCTGTCTCATTTGTTGTGACGATAATTGACAATTTTCATCAAATGTCGGTGTGTCTCGTTTGTTGTGACGATAATTGAAAATTTTCACCACATATCGATGTCTCGCTTGTGATGAGAATTGAATATTTTCATCACATGTCGGTCTGTCTCGTTTGTTATGACGATAATCGAATATTTTCATCACATGTCGGTCTGCTTTGTTTGTGGTGATGAGAATTGAAAATTTTCATCAAATGTCGGTCTGTCACGTTAGTGGTGACGAAAATTGAAAATTTTCATCACATGTCGGTCTGTCTCATTTGTTGTGACGAGAATTGAAAATTTGCATTATATGTCGGCCTGTCTCGTTTGTTGTGACGAGAATTGAAAATTTTCTTGATGTCGGTCTGTCTCGTTTGTTGTGACGATAATCGAATATTTTCATCACATGTCGGTCTGCCTTGTTTGTGGTGACAAGAATTGAAAATTTTCATCAAATGTCGGTCTTTCTCGTTTGTTGTGACAAGAATTGAAAATTTTCATCAAGTGTTGGCCAGTCTCGTTTGTTGTGACGAAAATTGAAAATTTTCATCATGTGTCGGTCTGTCTCGTTTGTTGTGACGATAATTGAATATTTTCATCATATGTCGGTCTGTCTTGTTTGTTGTGACGATAATTGAATATTTTCATCATATGTAGGTCTGTCTCGTTTGTTGTGACGATAATTGAAAATTTTAATCAAATGTCGGTCTGCCTTGTTTGTTGTGAGGAGAGTTGAAAATTTTCATCATGTGTCTGCCTGTCTCATTTGTTGTGACGATAATTGACAATTTTCATCAAATGTCGGTGTGTCTCGTTTGTTGTGACGATAATTGAAAATTTTCACCACATATCGATCTGTCTCACTTGTGATGAGAATTGAATATTTTCATCACATGTCGGTCTGTCTCGTTTGTTGTGACGATAATTGAATATTTTCATCACATGTCATTCTGCTTTGTTTGTGGTGACGAGAATTAAAAATTTTCATCAAATGTCAGTCTGTCACGTTGGTGGTGACGAAAATTGAAAATTTTCATCACATGTCGGTCTGTCTCATTTGTTGTGACGAGAATTGAAAATTTGCATTATATGTCTGCCTGTCTCGTTTGTTGTGACGAAATTTGAAAATTTTCATCAAGTGTCGGTCTGTCTCGTTTCTGGTGACGAGAATTGAAAATTTTCATCAAGTGTCGGTCTGTCTCGTTTCTGGTGACGAGAATTGAAAATTTTCATCAAGTGTCGGTCTGTCTCGTTTCTGGTGACGAGAATTGAAAATTTTCATCATGTGTCGGTCTGTCTTGTTTGTGGCCATGAGAATTGAAAATTTTCATCATGTGTCGTCCTGTCTCGTTTGTTGTGACGATAATTGAAAATTTTCATCAAATGTCGATCTGTCTCGTTTGTGGTGACGAGAAATGAATATTTTCATCATGTGTCGGTCTGCCTTGTTTGTGGTGATGAGAATTTACAATTTTCATTAAGTGTTGGTCTGTCACGTTTATGGTGATGAGAATTGAAAATTTTCATCAAATGTTGGTCTGTCTTGTTTGTTTTGACGAGAATTGAATATTTTCATCATATGTCGGTCTGCCTTGTTTGTGGTAACGAGAATTGAAAATTTTCATCATATGTCGGTCTGCCTTTTTTGTCGTGACGAGAATTGAATATTTTCATCATGTGTCGGTCTGTCTTGTTTGTTTGACGAAAATTTTATATTTTCATCAAATGTCGGTCTGCCTTGTTTGTGGCGACGAGAATTGAAAATTTTCATCAAATGTCGGTCTGCCTTGTTTGCTGTGATGAGAATTGAATATTTTCATCATGTGTCGGTCTGTCTTGTTTGTTTGACGAAAATTTTATATTTTCATCAAATGTCGGTCTGCCTTGTTTGTGGCGACGAGAATTGAAAATTTTCATCAAATGTCAGTCTTTCTCGTTTGTTTTGACAAGAATTGAAAATTTTCATCATATGTCGGTCTGTCTCGTTTGTTGTGACGATAATTGAGAATTTTCATCAAATGTCGGTCTGCCTTGTTTGTGGCGACGAGAATTGAAAATTTTCATCAAATGTCGGTCTTTCTCGTTTGTTTTGACAAGAATTGAAAATTTTCATCATATGTGGGCCTGTCTCGTTTGTTGTGACGATAATTGAAAATTTTCATCAAGCGTCGCCCTGTCTCGTTTGTTGTGACGATAATTGAAAATTTTCATCAAGTGTCGGTCTGTCTCGTTTGTTGTGACGATAATTGAATATTTTCATCATAAGTCGGTCTGTCTCGTTTGTTTTGACGATAATTGAAAATTTTCATCAAATGTGGGTCTGTCTTGTTTGTTGTGACGATAATTGAAAATTTTCATCAAATGTGGGTCTGTCTTGCTTGTTGTGACGAGAATTGCAAATTTTCATCACGTGTCGGTCTGTCTCGTTTGTTGTGACGAGAATTGAAAATTTTCATCAAGCGTCACCCTGTCTCGTTTGTTGACGATAATTGAAAATTTTCATTAAGTGTCGGTCTGTCTCGTTTGTTGTGACGATAATTGAATATTTTCATCATATGTCGGTCTGTCTCGTTTGTTGTGACGATAATTGAAAATTTTCATCAAATGTGGGTCTGTCTCGTTTGTTGTGACGATAATTGAAAATTTTCATCAAATGTGGGTCTGTCTTGCTTGTTGTGACGAGAATTGCAAATTTTCATCATGTGTCGGTCTGTCTCGTTTGTTGTGACAAAAATTGAAAATTTTCATCATGTGTCGGTCTGTCTCGTTTGTTGTGATGTTTGTCGTTTCTATATGTATATGTATATATATATATGTATATATATATATGTATATATATATATATATATATATATATATATATATATATATATATATATCTGTCAAAGGTCAAGGTGACAGTGACATCATTTGGATAAAACAAATACAACCAAAAGTGTTTGCTCTTCGTGATGTCAAACTTGATACAAATGAGTTGGAAAATATCACCGACAAATCCGAGCAGATTTGATAATCTAATCGTTGTTGAATTGCAAGATTTCTGTCGGGGCTGGGGGACAGATGACACATTTCCAAAATGGCGGCAATCCGATAACGTATATCGTCAGTTCCATGGCAACGAAGTTGCCCATGTTAAAGTATAGGGCTTTTTTAAAGGACACAAACATGATAACTGGGAAACGCTTGAAGATACAGGTGAAAAATTGTGACAATCTTCAAAGGTCAAGGTTACAGTGATGTCATTTGCATGATTTGCATCATACTTGTCAGGCCTGTTGCCTTCTTGTCTGTTTGTCTGTCTGTTTGTGTGCAGGATATCTCCAAACATTATAGACGGACTTGAATGAAAGTCGGTGGAGAGGTTGGGTGTGTGACAAGGAGGAAATGATTAGATTTTGGTGAAGGTCAGGATCCAAGGGCAGATCACGAGGATGATGGGCAAGACGATGACGAGGCTAGCAAGATGACGAACAGACAAAGGGCGACAAAAACAGGCAGAGGCAGGCAGGCAGGGAGGACGACCTCCTCTCCTTAGAGACGATTCTCCCTCTCAGTTAGTTCTCCTCAAACATCCCTTTTCTCCTCAGACTCTCCTCCCAGACACATTCTCCACCAAGCTCAAAGAAGCTCTCTCTCTCTCACACCCAACTGCCTGAGTAGCTCCTCCCTCTTCTCCCTGGGCAATGCGCCACCCCTTGACGTCGTCTATCGCATTACCCCTGGAGGCGTTCATAGCTCGGTCCCTCTCTCTTGCAAAGTCTCCCGGTGCCACTGGTAGAGGTTTACATCGGAGTGATATGGCACAATTTCCTTAATCATAATCTCGAATTATGACCATGCACCACCCCTTCTCTGTATGGTGCACATTCAAACAAGATGATCCCTCAGCAGACATGTTCCTACTTACTACATCGAGGTTGGCTCACTACTCGTACACGGATAATGCTACTAGATACATTCCTATCTTTTCTTTGGTGATATCTAACACTCCCCCCTCCCCCCCCCCCACTCAAACGTAACAGTATGAAGCACAATATCTCAAAAAGGTATGGATGGATTCGGATGAAATTTGGTGGATGGGCTGGGTGTGTGAGAAGAAATAATTGATTCGATTTTATGAAGATCCGGATCCAGATCCAGGTGGAGGTATGCGCTCCATCAAATGCCCTTCTAGTTGTATATATAGTCGCTCTCGTTGAGGGTTCTCCATGACTCCAACTACTCCAGAAACCCGTGATCCACCCTCCTCCAGTGACTCAGATGATGAGTCTTCAGTTCCTTTGCGTCTCAACATCTCCATCCGCCCCCTAGACGATTCTCCAGCAGCAACACCAACTCCTGGTCAATTTCGGGCTTGTGTTCGCTGCCTTCCACCTCCTCCTTCTCCTTTGCGGATTCCAGTGAGTATCTCATCCATCCCAACACCTTCTGGCCTGTGCAGAATAATGTCCGTTTTATGATCTTGAATTACAATTTTGACGTTCATTGTTGTACTTGTTCAATGTAACATCACATAAATGAATGGCCACTTTTTGCAAGGTGTATTTAATCATGTGTGGTGTTGCGCTGTAAGTCATACAGCTGAACAAGTGCAAGGTTTGGAAGAGTCTGGATTACTGAGATAAAACTTTATGAACACCCCACATATGTAGTTTTATTTATTTCTCATTGTATCTGCTGTGGTGGAGGAGGTTCCAGGACCTTCTGAAGGTCATTGCAGTGCCACAGTAACATTACTATGGGAAAACATACCTTGTAGTGCCCGTCTCATCTCTGAGCCAGGTTATTTTTTTTTGAACAGCCATGGGAATCGAGTCGACACCAGTGAGTAGTTGATGTAATACGGATTTACCGACTCCATCATCAAGCCTCTCGGCTACTACAGTGTCTGCATTTAATATTTTCACCTTATCTTGGTATTGTGATTTCGATAGACAAGTGGAGAATATGTGTATGCCATTTGGTATGTATATTTATGTTGTTTAAAATAAACTCTCTCTGTCACAGGGTGGGACACAGAGGCAATGTGCAGGTACCGTTTTTCAATATCTACAAGATATTACATTGTTGTTTCAGTACACTGGTATAAAAGTTATGGGACTAGACCTTGGCAAAGATTGAGCTTTTGAGTTGCAAGATAAGAAGGGGCCATGTCCTTATTACATAATATGTAAAATTGCTGAACTTTTCTTTTGAGCCCTCGACAATCCACCAACCCCCGTCCCCCACTGCACCCCTTCCAACCTTCTCTACCTTTTCTCCCCACTTGCCCTCAACTCCCCATGACATCCGTTTTCCCCTATCCTAATCTCTTCCCTTGCAAATGTTTTCCCAATTCTCTCAATTTTATTCTTCCCAACTTATCCTCTTCACAGTTGCAACTTGCAAGGATGTTGCGGTTAATGTCATCGAAACAGTTTGGTCATTCTTCACCCTTTTCTCACTTCCTCAGATGGATCTGACACAACAGAAGAGGAGTTAAAAAACCAAGGTTCAGATACGAGCCCCTTCGAATATGTAAAGGGGTCAGATGATATGACACTTGGGATGACAAAAATTTCTGATAGCGTCGAACCTGCCAGTGACGGCTGCAGCCCTCATCATGGAGTAAATCATGAGGAGGAAGACAAGTGGACAGTGTTAGAATCACATGATGTGGAGAGAGGTAAGGAACTGCAGGTGGACAAAGCTGTGGAACTTTCTTTCGATTCAATCATCGACTCCGCAATACATTTGGAGCACGATGCTCTGGGGGGAGTCAAGACCAAAACGACAGAGGAAAAAGGCACGCATCATCCAAGCCCTTCTTTCAGCCTGCATGAAGATGTCACTGACATGAAGGAGATGGTGAGAGGGTTTTGGAACTGGTAGATCAACAAAATTCAGGGGGAACCTTTAAGATATAAATCTCTGCAAGGCATTCATCACAGACCACCACCAAAAAAGGGGCGGTGTGAGATCTCTCTTTTCCCTATACCCGGTATAGGGATAGATAAATAAACCGATCTACACAAAACACTGGGGATGACTGCAATAGGTAGTTTATGATCTCGTGATAAACAATGTTGTGTGTCGAACATTCCTGTGAAATTATGACTGTTCTGCAAATTATATATTCATATCTGTTTTTTTTTTATACTAACCACCCACATTTCTTCGTTTATCATTCTACCATAAATGGGTGTCCGAAAATGAATATACCAAAGAGAACGTGGTTTAGTTTGAGTGTTATTTGAGATACTGACAAATTTGATATCAGTACATACATTAGCCTTGTAAGTTTTAGTTTGTAAGAAAATGGGGGGGGGGGGACCCCATTTTCTGATTATAATAAGTCAAGAGAAAGCAAAAATTGTGATATTTCAACATGAATGAACGGTTCAGTCATTCCAAGGACAGCAACACTTAATTTTGATGAATATCCAAATCCGGATCCAGTTATGAGAATTATTTAATTTTTAAGTGTTTCTTCACCATTGAGAGATCGGGTCAAAAAACGTTATATAGCACGATATCTCAAAAAGTTGTGGACGGATTCGGGCGAAACTTGGTGAACGTGTTGGGTGTGTGACCACGATGAATTGATTTAATTTTGCCGAAGATCTGAATCCAAATCTGGATAGAAGGAGTTATTTAATTTTTAAGAGATTCTTCATCATTGAGAGATAAGGCCAAAAACGATCTATACTCAACAGCATGATATTTCAAAAAAATCTATTGGGGCCCGATATGTTCTCGTGGATCAAGCATTGAGTAGCGGAGGTATGCGCTCGACCGAGTGCCCTTCTAGTTAACCTGCGCCATCTTCGAAGATGGATGGAGGTTACTGTTTTCACCCCTTTCTGTTTGTTTGTTTGTGAACAGTATTATGGAAAAACTCCTCGACGGATTTCGACGAAACTTGGTGGGGGGGGGGGGGGTTAGGTATGGTCCAAGGATCATGCCATTAAATTTTGGACTTGGTCCCCCCCCAAAAAAAAAAAATTAGAGAATTTTTTTTTTTTGCATTTCTTCATGTTTTAAGTGATTTCCAACCCCCTCCCCAAAAAATTGTTACCCCCCCCCAAAAAAAATAGAGAATTTTTTTTGTATTTCTACATGTTTTGTGATTTCCAACCCCCCCAAAAAATTTATAGAAAAATTATTTTTTTTGCATTTCTATATGTTTTAAGTGATTTCCAACCCCGCCCCCCCAAAAAAATGTTGGAGAGAAATTTTTTTTTGCATTTCTACATGTTTTAAGTGATTTCCAACCCCCCCCCAAAAAAATTTAGAGAAAAAAAATTATTTTTTTGCATTTCTACATGTTTTAAGTGATTTCCAACCCCCTCCCCCAAAAAATTGTTACCCTCCCAAAAAAAGAGAATTTTTTTTGCATTTCTACATGTTTTAAGTGATTTCCAACCCCCCCAAAAATTTTTAGAGAAAATTTTTTTTTTTGCATTTCTACATGTTTTAATTGATTTCCAACCCCCTCCCAAAATTGTTACCCCCCAAACAAGAATTTTTTTATTTTTTGTATTTCTACGTTTTAAGTGATTTCCAACCCCCAAAAAAATTGTTAGAGAAAAAAAATGTTTTTTGCATTTCTACATGTTTTAAGTGATTTCCAACCCCCCCCCAAAAATTGTTACCCCCAAACAAGAATTTTTTTATTTTTTGTATTTTTACGTTTTAAGTGATTTCCAACCCCCCCAAAAAAATTGTTAGAGAAAAAAAAATATTTTTTTTGCATTTCTACATGTTTTAAGTGATTTCCAACCCCCTCCCCCAAAAAATTGTTAGAGAAAAAAAATGTTTTTTTGCATTTCTACATGTTTTAAGTGATTTCCAACCCCCCCCCCAAATAATTAGAGAAAAAAAATTTTCAACAAAATTTCGATTTCTGTGTTTTTGGATTTCTACATGTTTTAAGTGATTTCCAACCCCCCCCCAAAAAAAATTGTTAGAGAAAAAAATTTTTTTTTTGCATTTCTACATGTTTTAAGTGATTTCCAACCCCCTCCCCCAAAAAATTGTTACCCCCCCAAAAAAGATTTTTTTTTGCATTTCTACATGTTTTAAGTGATTTCCAACCCCCCCCAAAATAATTAGAGAAAAAAATTTTTTCAACAAAATTTCGATTTCTTTGTTTTTGCATTTCTACATGTTTTAAGTGATTTCCAACCCCCCCCCCCCCAAAAAAAAATGTTGGAGAAAAGAACTATAACTGTCAGCACTGTTGACATCATATTTAATGAATAAGATATAAGGTTCACTTGAGTGACCCAGCAGTATTGGCGGCAGAGGTTTTGCACTCTCCCGAGTGCTCCCCCTCTAGTTGTCATTGATATCATTGTTTTTACTATCATTGCGTGTTTTGTGTATGGTTTCTTGCTGGTAGGAAGCCATTGACGACAGTGGGTCTGGACTGCCAAAAGCACCACTTGCCCGAGAGGAAAGTGGTTCCTCTGTTGCCTCAGACTGCTCTCATGTTGCCACTACCACCAATCCACCTTTGCCAGTCGCTGTGGCCATCACCGAGACAGTGCATGCCTACTTCAAAGCAAAGTGAGTTGGTTGTACAATGTTCCATGACATCAATGGTGGTCACATTTGTTTAGCAGCTGATAATAAAGCAGTCATGTGTATGTTTTCCTTTTGTGCTGTGTGAAGGCTCATTCTTCAGGTGACTGGAGAGATCATCTTCTCATTCCCAATGGAAGCTCCCTCTCGCCTTGCCACCTGTTCTGCACCACTTACCTTTTTTCTACATCATACAGAGCATATACAGCATCCCCTGCTCCGCTCACGGATCTTACACAGGTGCACGGAATGTACCGAACAGATCATTGGACTTATAGCATTGTTTTTTCCATAGCATTATAAAATTAATTTTTCCCCACACGTGGAGATTTGGTTGGGACTATGAAACAAGATTAGTTGTAGCCAGCAGGTGAACGACTATCTTCATATTATGTGTGCAATATGGTGGAGTTTTTGACCCTTTCCCCTCACCCCTCCCCTCATATATCTATGATTCCAGCAATCTCTGTGTGTGTCTATGTGTCTGTGACCGCTGTTTCTCGACAACCACTGGTCCAATCTAATTGAAACTTGCCAGGTTTTATTTCTGGGGACCTGAGTATGTGCCTTTTCAAGGTTTGATATTAAGCGGACAAGTGGTTCCCAAGTTATGGCCCTTTATTTTCCAAACCAATGACAGGACACGTTGCTGCGTAGGCATGGCCGATGGGGAAAGGGCGCCATTTAGTTACCAATGACAGGACACGTTGCTGCGTAGGCGTGGTTGATGGGGAAAGGGCGCCATTTAGTTACCAATGACAGGACACGTTGCTGTGTAGGCGTGGCCATTGGGGAAGAGATCCTCAGCCGCGTTCCCCATTACGGGTTACAACGTATGGACTCCTGGATAGTGATGACTTGAAATTATAATATTATAATAAGTATTATAATAATAAAAAGTATTATAATAATTTCTCGATTTCTTATGCGCATTTATAGATAAACACAATGCCCCAATCCAGTCGTCATTTACGAGAGCGAAGGAACGGCCTGTGTGGTTGTTTGAAAGTTAAAAAAAATTTTTGCACGTACGGCCACGCACGTACGGCCATGTGAGAGCGAAGAAACGGCCTGTGTGGTTGTTGTTTCTGGCACGCGGTTTGAAAGTTTTTTTCTTTTGCACGTACAGTTACGCACGTACCGGCACGCGAGAGCGAAGGAACGGCCTGTGTGGTTGTTGTTTCTGGCACGCGGTTTGAAAGTTTTTTTTTTTTTTGCACGTACGGTCACGCACGTACGGGCACGCGAGAGCGAAGGAACGGCCTGTGTGGTTGTTGTTTCTGGCATGCGGATTGAAAGTTGTTTTTTTTTTGCACGTATGGCCACACACGTGCGGGCACGCACTAGTATAAATAATAATAATAATAATAATAATAATAATAATAATAATTAATAATAGTGTTTATATATGATCCATAACATGCATCGGTCTTCACTTTCTCGGTTGTTTCTCGGGATTAATATTGTTCTCTGAACAAAGACAAACCCGAATACAGAAAGCTGGCTTGATAAAGAAGAACTTCATGGTGATGATTAAGTAATAAAATTACTAAAAGTAATGATTGTTCATTAAAGGATTCATTCGTTTAAGATGCTATCCAAGAATATGGTGCAGAGGAAAACGCAGATATGGATACAAGTAGGAGGATGAACACAATTTAGAATGTAAAGGTATGGGGTGGTCAGGTGAGAATGCATAGCGTCTGCAGCTGTCCTCTTGCTGCTAGGAAGCCTGTGATATGCAGAGAGGTCTTGGATATTTCAAACATCCATTATCAGAGGAACCACATCACGCAGTACATTTCTAAACGCATCAGGCTACACATGTTACATTACAAGGTGATACATATTACTTTACCTCATTATCAGATCCATCTCCTTTCACACAGGGTTCCAGAACTGGACGACAAGGCCAATATGGCCTTCCAGTTCGACATTCCGGCTCTGATTGAGCAGCTCCAGGAATTCTCAAGGAAGGGACAAGCCAAGAATCACTTCAATATCACTGCACTGAAATACAAGGTGTGGTCCGAGAAGTTCTTTTTCAAGTAACAAATCACGTTTTTACTATGAAGTGTACAACATATAGCATCTGATCTAATGAGCACCATTCTGCAATGCGAGCATATGTGCTGTCGAATTAGTTTTGTGGCAAAGAATGTACAAAGCAGTTCACCATTGCATTCCCTCTGGAAATCTGGGGCAGGAATTTGAACGTTTTCTCGGGTAATGGCACATAGTTTCCTCTTTTCAAAAGGCACCATCGGATGCCATGTGGTTGAGGCCATTTGCTCCATTCTACCTTTGCCTTATCCGCATCTCACGAGCTTTATCTGTTAACTTTTATTGTATGAATGACTACGTCAATAAAAAAAAAACTAACTGATATCACCAGAACTTTAGATGAATGAAAAAAATGAAAAAAAGCCAAATTATTCGCATTTATAGGTTATTCGATACGAGGTGTGTCTACCCATCACTTCGCTTACTGCTTTAATTGAAAGACAGCGTATTACAAGTTTGTCAATGAGTCTCAATGAGGATGCAAATGAAGTGAAGCATGTGAAAAAAAAGTTTAAAAAGAAAACAAAAAAACATGTAGTTGTTGCTGCTGTCGTATATAACAGCCATAGCCCGTTCTGGTTACCTGGATCGAGTGTCGCGGGTCGTGTCAAAACAACCGCAGCAGCCAGCCAAGTCCACAGCCCGCGCAAGTTCCCAGACCTGTTTGTCATGTTACAATACTCATTGTGAGCGTGTGATGCACAGATAGGTGCTCGCCACCTTCCTCGATTTCAGCCTCAATCGTTCTCTCTTCTTGGCCTTAAGGCTTTTGAACTCAGCGAATCTTTTATCTTCCCATTTTAATCTCACTCACTCAATATCCTTTAACCAGACCTTTAATTGGAAAATTTTCATTGTTACCATGATAACTTGTGAATCACTGCAGGGATTTCCAACTAAGTTTGGCACAACTATGGACTGTAATACAAAGATGAAGTGGTTCAATTTTGGGTTCAACAAGTCAAAGATATCGTTTCCATTGAGAACAATGTTGCAGACCATAACTCAAATTAGAAACTACTGCTGCTGTCCCTCTTCGACATATCTCTTTTCTCTTTTGCACCCTCTTTGACCTTTAATTTTGCACGTGACCTTTCATCGAGATCAAACTTCACAATGGGGTCACATCGAACACGGGCAGATGCATGTCCAGTCGAACATTCACTTCAAATTCTATTTTGTCGTTTTCAAGTGTCATTTCGATTCCGATTTTAAAAGTTTTCAAGAAGGATATTTCGATTTTTACGACGGTCAACGTTCGGAATGAGCAAGAACATTGATTTTGTAACCTTTTATTCTTTCGTTACATTTGACAAGGTGATGCGCAAGTTAGCGGAGACATTTTTATTTACTTGTGCATATCTGTGATTCCGAGTTTCTTATATTATATTATTCTTCTTCAAGTCATGCGAATAAAAATACCTCGATTAAAAAAAAAAAAGAACAAAAACTTGTTTTACCAATGTGTATACTGAACTCACGTGTCCTGGATCTTCTTCGAACAGCTTCTGCATATCACCAATTATTTCACCCTCTGTGACAGCCCCCTACATGGCTGTCAAAGTGATATCAAGATAAGTAGGGGCATCTATTTTTCATGTATGCACATGTGGTGAGGTTTGAAACCTCTCTCTCTCTCTCTCTCTCTCTCTCTCTCTCTGCTCAGTACATCTCATAGTGATTGTGGTTTTATGCGCGGTGTAGGTAGAAAACCATGAAGCCAGGGAGGCTCCCCTGATCCTCTCACCACACTGGACCTACGAGCAAGCCGGGATCATGCAGCTCACTGTGAAGTACCGCTACAACCCGAATGCTTTTGAGACGCCATCTGACTTGCACGATGTGCAGTTTGTCACTCACGTCGAGGGAGACGTCACAAGTGTGCAGGCCACCCCTCCTGCCGTCTGGTAAGTTCACACCAACGGGATGGTGCAGAGGTTTTCCACTTGCTCATCTGGGTTCAATTTCCGACCTGACTACAAACTGTCGGATTGGTGCTTCGCAGGCATGGTATTACATCACAAAGTGAGACATCCCTCGGATAGATGATAACATGCTTGGCCTGCCTGCCAAAGTGGCTTAAAAAAGAAAAAAATCGGGTAATTACTGCCAGTACCCTCACAAAATCCGAAATTCTTGTTTCCTCATTCTCTTTTCAGTCTGCTTTCACTGAAGCTATCAATCGGTTGGTGCTGGCTGTCTGTAGCCATTGTTAGTTCAGATTGAATATCACATTGGAAACGTTTAATCCACACTGGATATGTAACCCTTAAGCACGAGTCACATTTTCTCTACGGCTAGGATATGGCAGCCGTACCCCCCCCCCACTGAATTGACAGAAACGTGCGGCGGCCGCAGAGAAACTGAGGTGGCCTCAGGGTGGCCCTACGCCATATGGCTATATTTTACAGGCCGTAGGGGTCTCCGTGGAATTAAAGCGTGGAGTTATAACTTTTTTTCATTTCTAGGTTGGCTGTAGCAATTCGACAAGCCGTAGCCATGACGTAGATGTGTTCCACGTCGACCGTACGTAGGGCGTACGGTGGGCTTGCGTTATTCGTGCGGCTGCCATCGGCTCTTATCAATGAAAAATGAATTTTTAATCATGAATTTTATCATCTTATCAATGAATTCTTATCATGCGCAGATAGCCCAGCCTCTGCCGTTGAGGAACAACCAGCGCCATCTGTATATATCCTGGTCCACAATCTACATGACAGATATGAGATGTGATATACATATGAAAAAGACCTGGTATATCTTCTTCTTCTTCTTTCGGGTAGCTCCCGTTAGGGGTCGCCACAGCGGATCAACCGTCTCCATTTCGATCTATCCTCCACATCTTCCATTGACACTCCAACCACCCGCATGTCCGCCCTCACCGTATCCATGAACCTCTTCTTTGGCCTTCCTCTTCTCCTCCTGCCTGGCGGCTCCATCTTCAACATCCTTCTCCCGATATACTCCGCTTCCCTCCTGTGCACATGTCCAAACCGTCTCAATCTCGCCTCTCACTTTGTTATTTCACCAATTATTTCACCCTCTGTGACAGCCCCCTACATGACTGTTAAAGTGATATCAAGATAAGTAGGGGCATCTATTTTTCATGTATGCACATGTGGTGAGGTTTTAAACCTCTCTATGCACATGAAAAAGAACTGGTATATATATATATATGTATGTATATATATATATATATATATATATATATATATATATATATATATATATATATATATATATATATCTTCTTCTTCTTTCGGATGCTCCCGTTCGGGGTCGCCACAGCGGATCATCCGTATGATCCGCATTGTGATTTGGCACATGTTTTACGCCGGATGCCCTTCCTGACGCAACCCTGGTCGCCTCTTACGACACAGGGATAAGGTACACCTATTTTAACTGGGGTATACACCGGCCCAGTATACTGGTGCTCATTTCGCCGACCTCGGAAGGATGACAGGCTGAGTCAACCCTCTGGTGTATTAATTCAGTGGCCCAACGGGATATATATATATATATATATATATATATATATATATATATATATATATATATATATATATATATATATATATATATATATATACCCACTCGTTACCGTCCGTCTGGCCGCACGTTCGCCTTATGGCCCCCCTGCGGTCCCCTTGCGGGCACCTTGCGTCTGCCTTGAAAATGATATGGTCGCCGCAGGGCCCCCCCCTAAGGTCAATGTGCGACATCAAATCAAAGACCATACGGCACCCCCACGTTTTCGGTCTCCACAATTTCTAAATACCCCGTGCAGCTCCCCGAAAAATAAAAACATATGTGACTGCTACATTGTGTGACCGTGGAAATACTGCGGCCACCCTATAATTGCTCGTGGCCGTAGATTTTTTAGACCCTACGGCCACCGAGCCAAATGTGACTGAAGCATTAGGAGATGATCACACACACACACACACACACACACACACACACACACACACACACACACACACACACACACACACACACACACACACACACACACACACACACACACACACACACACACACACACACACACACACACACACACACCTGTTATTACATTGTTATTAAACAATGAATGGTGTAAACAGCTTCATCGTAAAGCTTCGTACATTTTACATGACGACAACACATTAAAGTGCTCCAGAATTAACTTTCATCAAACACACCATAATGATAAAAGGCCCCACAATTGTGTGCTCGTTTCTTCATTCTGGAAGCTATTTTGTTGAAATGCTTCATTTGGTGTGTGTGTGTGTGTGTGTGTGTGTGTGTGTGTGTGTGTGTGTGTGTGTGTGTGTGTGTGTGTGTGTGTGTGTGTGTGTGTGTGTGTGTGTGTGTGTGTGTGTGTCTAGGCTTGCCAAACAGGGACAGATTTCCTGGAAACTACCTGAACTTCAAAATAACAACCATGGTATGCTCCAGAAGGTCCACCACAACGTTTAGCTCACAAATGGTTCCTGTGTGGGCAAAGCATTTCCCGATTCATAAATAGACAGTTACTGCGCACCATTTATGAATGGGTAGAAATGGTTCACCTCATCACCTTTCTCATATCCAGACATGGAATATTGTGGAACGGTCATGCACCTCGAAAGTGCAGTGTATAAATTGTTACAGGATTTGTTGTGACGCGTCACACACTACGTGCAGTGTTTATCAATACTGCAGCTGTCCAGGGTAAAACCGTCAGTTGTTTTGGTATGTTGTTGCAGTAACTGGAAAGCTGAGTGCCAAGTGTGAGCTGAAGGGCAACCCCGGTCCCCCTCAAGTACTGGCCGTACGATTCCGTAGCGACGGAGCTTCTTGCTCGGGTTTGGAGGTGAAAACGGGATCCACGAGCAACTTTAAGCTTGCACTTGTCAAGAAGAGCGTCCACTCTGGTAGGTAGTTGATATCTTCAATAGTTGATATCTAGTTTGACAAGAGGCAATAAAGGTGAGAAATACTATGAGATCAAGTACAAAGCCCATTCTGAGTGGAAGCAATGTGTTAAAGGAAGGTATGATAAGGTATCAGGTTGAAGGAGAGTATGGATGGTTGAGATGATGTTACCGTATTCTCCAGGGCGGTACCTGGCTGACGCCTGCAATGAAGAGGTTGATGACGAGGAGAAATGAAACCTCACCTCCATTCCACACCATTTTTTTTTCATCCCTTCTTTCCTCTGATATCAACCCAATGTTAAATGTCCTCTCCTGCCGCAAAGCTTGATTTATATCAATCGCCTCCTCGTGCCATTCACAACAAAGCAAGCGTAAAGCTCAAGGTATTTGTACTCGCATCGTACAAACGATAAAAGATGCAATGTTTTATGAAGGCAACACTTTTTATCCATCCTCTTTGTTCATTCAATTTCCAAGTATCACCATTTACAACAAATAATTATACAGTCACTGGCCGACATTAGCTCTCGCCTGAAATGACAGCAACAGGATGGAGATTCGATAAAGCATGACAAACGACGGGCGATGACATTTGCTACGAATACCTCCATCCAACCTCGGATGATTGCACTTGGTCGTCTCAGAGAGGGCAGTTAATCTGGGAAGGCAATTCCTTTGATGATATAGCATGTGCTGAAGATGATCAAATGGTTGGTATCCAGAAACTGTGGTTGGCATGGTCAATTTGTGAAGTCCACGGTGTGTGTTCTGCATTGCTGTCTTGCTAATGGATGGTGGCACTGTCATCCGGGACCAAAGCGTGGATCCAATCAATCACGATTCCCAGATACCTGGTGCATGTAACTCGGTCTTGCAATGAGATGAGAGTACCGAAACATGGGAGGAGAACAAACTACAGACCGCCTTCTATTGGCAGAAGCCTCAACTGTTGGCGTGATGCGTTCGAGGTCCAATGCTTCACGTAGCTTTACATTGTACAGTATCAACAATCGTATGCCAAACACGAAATTGGATTATCTCATCAGTATATGACTTCCTTCCATCAGGCCAGAAGATAGACATTGGTATTCACAGTATCAGTATTGGAAGATTATTTGGTAAATGGTAAAGTTCAGGTCTTTGAATTTCCCTCACATCCAATAATATGCAATTCACTGAGTTTTCTTTGTGGATGTGTTGTGATCTCATTGACGGTTGAACATTTGGTGATTGTTGAGCAGCTCTGGTTCCAATGGATGTGCACCGTGTCCATGCCCATCAGTGGTTCTCCTTTTGCGCCTTGTCCTCTTTCCCATTCGAGGTTTTCTCAATTGCAGGCAGACCCAAGTTACTAGTTACGGACGGACACTTGCATCAGCTTCAACACTTCCTCGAGGAATAACTAAATTTTATCATGCTTCTCGAAATGAATGGCATGCGCAATCTCGTTTCCTCTTTAAATACATAGACCTACCTAATGACGTGAAGACCACGTGACTCAATGTATAGCCAGTGACTGTACATTCACACACGAGAATTATTAGTGGAACTTGCAAAGATAAGAGATAATCATATTTCAAGTCAATTTTGCCTACAGTCAAATGTAAGTTCACATATAGCTTTCTTTGAGACAAAGACACCAATGTGTTCAAGACGTCTATCCCTGCTTATCATGAACAGTAGCTTTGTCATGAATTGTGTATTATTTGTCCACCGTCACAATACATCGACAGTATGAAGTCCACGAAAGCAATCTATTTTGCAAATGTATATGGGACCATGATTTGATTGCAGATTTTTCCACTGGTTGCATCATTTCTGTAGCGGGGCTGTGTTGCTGATGCACCGCCCCCTGCAGGTGAGGCGAGGAATTTGTTCAGGATGCCGGTGATGACTCACCTCGTTTTCGACAGACAAGGTGGGATCTTTAACGTCAACCAACAACCAAAGCTCCCGTAAATGCTGGTGGACGGGTCCCCAGGTTAGCGTCCATTGGAAGGATAGCGCACATCATTGATGAAACATCCTGCCTGTAAATCACAAGGGTGAGAGTTTATATACTGGAGTCAGGAACGAGAATAAAACCAGACCTGAAGGATGCTTGACTTACTTGATTTGGAGGCCTTGCTGAAGGCCCAGCATAGGCCCTTCCAGGATAATATTACTTCATCTTTTTTGGTCTTAATCTAACCTAACCCTTCATCTAACCTTCATATAACCCTAACATAACTAGAAGGTTAGATAACTTCATCTAACCCTAACAGCTTGAGGAGGATCAGGCTAAGGGCAAGGATTAGACTAATGTTGGCTGCAGTCAGATGCTGTCTAATAGTCTCAGATCATCTTTTTTGGAGCAGTCTCCATGGTGGTGCTAGCCAGCTTGGGTTGGATTGAAGTGATACACCTGGTATGCGTACCGACATACAATAGTGTCCATACCGAGTGAGTGGTCATTGGCAGAGTTGGGATAAGGCATGGGGCTGTTTCGTTTGGTGGCGAATCTGTGAGTTTGTGATGCGCTGGCACAAATCGATGTCTTCCAGATGTCTCAGCTGTTTCACATCAATACATCCAGTCTGCACAGGTCTGCAGCAGTTGTTGCCCAGGACTGACCCATACAAGAGGACAGCACCGGGGCACGATACAACTTGATTGTTGATTCCCATTGAATGAACCTCTCGCAGAAAAGTTGTTCAGACAGACTGAGAGCCACGACTACTTTGGTAATACGAGAAGCGATATGACCGGAGTGTGCCAGGTTTGTTGATTATGGAGCCTAGAGCGGTCACTGATCCACGCATTACACTCATTCACCATGGATCTCCATGTATGGTGGGTTGACGTTGTTCGGTGTGATAGCCAGAGATTTGGTCTCAAACCAATTGATGTACAATCCCACACAATTTGCTTATACCAGCAGTGATAGGAGTGTTAAAGGAAAATGGAGAATAAGACACCAGCAAGGAGTTCCAGTGTAGAACATCACGAGGAAAGAAACTGGGGGAGTAATAAATAGTGTTGGTCTGGAGGATAGATACACCATCGGGGTGTGAATAAGCTGCAAAATCTATGGAGCATCTGGAGATACGCTCAGGGCAACAAGACCTTCAAAGCATCTTCCAGGGCAATATTAACCATCAATATCACGCTTGCTAATCCTCGATAATACAAACAAGGACCTTACACACTACAGCTGACGGGGTGGCCTGGAGGTATGCACTCTCCCTTAAAGCCATCTAGCCTGAGTTGGAATCTTGACCCAGCTATAAACGGTCATCCTGGTGTTTCACAGTTAGGGCGATTTATCAATGTGTGTGCTGTCCCTCAGATGGACGTTAAATGGGTGTCCTATTGGCCAGCATTTGCTGGTGGCCATTAAAGATCCCACAGTGTCCTTCAAGAAGAGTGGGTGAACTATCACCGATACCATAAACAAATTACAAATTCCTGCCCGAACCATCAGAGGGCATTGTTGCATCAGCGGCACAGCCACACCCTCAGCCAATGATGCTACCCCACAGCCTTGTGCCGAATGCGAACGAACGAAGATGACAGTTGGCCTTAAGTTAGACTTATGATGAACCAGAGGCCTTTGCCCATCTTATACACTTGTCTCATCGAGTCTTAAACTTTGGAAGTGGAAAGCACTCTTGATACACTCTGGTTACCCACTGTCCACGTTTCATATATATCGTTAGCATAATGGTGTTAACACCAGTCTTTAATTTCCTGAAGTATGTGGCAAAAAAAAGCTAACACAGGTGACAACACAGTTCTATTATTGGCAAGATGGGGCCAGAGACGTTTTGAAGAGACATCTTCATCAAATGGAAATCTGTGTCCCCAAAAGGTGAATTTGTCAAAGACAAAAGTAGGAAACAGTCCATTCCACAAGTTATTTCCACTTTAACGTTGCCATACCTCATGCTTCGAATGGGAGCCCTCTGTAAATTTACAGCAAAGAGTGAAACAAAGGAGACACACAATAGATGGTCGTCGTCGTGCAAGGTGTTAGGTTTTCTGTACAAGTTACTCAACAGGATGTTTAGCATTCAAGCAGACATGGCCAATCGAATGAGCTACATATTTGTAGGTACTTAAGCAAGTTGAGATTCAAAGTAAAAAGTGATAGCATATTGTGCAATCCTGCATTGTTTTGTACTTTCCACTCTCCCATATTGAGTTTTGCATCGTCCTGTTGTCTGCACATCTTTCCTATTTGCGATGTGATGAACCATTGTTGATGTACATGCTGAATAACCTTGTACAATGTAAATAAAACGCATATAAAAGAGCACACCTGAAGTTCACCTTTACTTTTACCAGGCTCATCCATACTCCAATTCAGAAAAGTTTGTCAAATTAAATGCTTCAAACCCCCAAAAAACAAACAATCCGAAATCTGCGATCATAAAGCAATCGCGAAGGGAAAAACCTCCCCCAGCTTACCCTTGGCGATCGCCCGCGACTTACCCCTGCCCCGCGATCCAACAATGGCATTTTTTTTTTTGAACTGCTACATGACGTTGACCTTCAACATTTATAGATGGAGTGTAAATAAAGAAAATGTCTCCATCTACAATCTATCCATAAAAATCAGCATCATTAAGATCAGAGGAAAATTATTCAACTTATGATCAAACAGGTGTTTTTTGTTCGGTCGCAATACAAACACAGTCGATCAAGGACACAAGATCGAGAACTGAGAAGGAAGTTGAGGAAGCTATAAGAGCAATGAAGAGTAGAAAAGCAGGAGGGCCGACGGGAGTTGTGGGAGATATGTTGAAGGCAGCGGGAAGTTGGGGTGTGAAGAGAATGACAGAGATCTGTAATCTGGTGGTGAAAGAAGGCCGCATTCCAGTGGATTGGGAACTGAGTACCCTCGTCCCTCTGCACAAGGGGAAAGGTGACCCTCTGGACTGTGGCTCCTATAGAGCAATAAAGTTATTGGAGCATGGAATGAATGTATTGGAAAGGGTGTTGGAGAAACGGATAAGGAAGAAGGTAAAGATTGATGAAATGTAGTTTGGATTTATGCCAGGAAGAGGAACGACAGATGCGATTTTTATTGTAAGGTAGTTGCAGGAGAAGTACATGGAGAAGAGGAAGAAGTTGTTTTTTGGGTTTGTTGATCTGGAGAAAGCATTTGATAGGGTTCCACGTGAAGTTATGACATGGGCATTGAGGAAGTTAGGAGTGGAGGAATGGTTGATCAGAGTAGTGATGGCCATGTACGAGAGAGCACGCACAGCTGTAAGGACGAACGATGGGAACAGTGGTGAGTTTGAGGTGAGGGTGGGAGTGCACCAGGGGTCGGTACTAAGTCCACTTCTATTTGTAGTTGTGATGGAGGTGCTGGTTCGGAGGGTAAAGGAGGGTTTACCGTGGGAGCTGCTGTATGCAGATGATCTGGTGTTGATTGCAGAGAGTATGGATGGACTGAAGGAGAAGATGAACAAGTGGAAGGAATGTATGGAGGCAAAAGGTTTGAAGGTGAATATCGGAAAGACGAAGGTGATGGTAAGTGGTAAAGCATGTGGTGAGGTGGAAAGGACTGGGAAGTGGCCGTGTGCTGTGTGCAGGAAGGGTGTCAGAGTGAACTCCATTCAGTGTACAATGTGTGCTGAATGGGTTCATCAAAAATGTAGTGGGGTGAGAGGGTCATTAACCAGTGTGGCAGCTACATTCAAGTGTAAGGTGTGCATCGAGGGAGCAGCAGATGAAGGAATTGTTGAGTTGGATCTTGGAGATGGTGTGAAGCTGGAAGGGGTGAAAACATTTTGCTATCTTGGAGACGTGCTGAATGGAGAAGGTGGATCAGACTCTTCGACGGTTGCTAGAGTGAGATGTGCATGGAAGAAGTTTAGGGAACTGAGTGGCGTGCTGACGAAGAGGGGAGTGTCGTTGAAGCTGAAGGGAAAGGTGTATGCTACATGTGTGAGGAGTACAATGATTTATGGGAGTGAGACATGGGTACTGAACATGGAGCAGCAACAAAGGCTGGAAAGGGTGGAAATGCGAATGGTTCGGTGGATGTGTGGAGTATCGTTGAGAGAGAGGAAGACAAATGATGACTTGCGGAAGATGATGGGAATAGAGTCTGTGATGGAGGTTGTGAAGAGAAACAGGTTGAGATGGTTGGGTCATGTGTTGAGGAAGGATGAAAGTGACTGGGTGAGAGGAGTGTTGGAAATGAGTGTAGTAGGAAGTAGAGGACGGGGAAGACCGAGAAAAACTTGGCTAAATGTGGTGGAAGAGGAAATGTGGGCAAGGGGATTAAGAAGGAGAGATGCAGAAAACAGGGTAAAGTGGAGAAGATTGTCATGGGGCCCGCAAGGCTAACCCCTGCTTTAGCGGGGAAAATGGCCTTTAAATGCGTGTGTGTATGTGTGTGTATGTGTGTGTATGTGTGTGTATGTGTGTGTATGTGTGTGTATGTGTGTGTATGTGTGTGTATGTGTGTGCATGTGTGTGCATGTGTGTGCATGTGTGTGCATGTGTGTGCATGTGTGTGCATGTGTGTGCGTGTGTGTGCGTGTGTGTGTGTGTGTGCGTGTGGACACACATCAAATGTCAGGTACAGTATTATGATACAAGAAAATTTTGGAAGGCCAAGCAGTCTTTAAGATTCTACATTGGCAAAAAAAAAAGAAAAAAAGTGGATTAAAAAATTATTAAATTAAGTCCACCATTTGACCTTGACCTTAACCCGGAGGGGTATAATGTAAATTAAGCAGTAATGCACCTTGCTCTCTGCCCAAGGCTATCTGGAGAGGAAAATTTCATTCTGATCGGACAATCCTGAGTCGAGTTTTGGTGAAAAAGTTAAAATGTCTATAATCAGGTCATGACCTTAAAAATTAGGACAAAATAAAAAAGTTATGTCAACCCCACATACTTTGTTTTTCCATTATTGATGCAAAATTTCATTCTGAAAGCACCAGTGGGCTCCGAAATACAGCTCGGAAATTGGGAGTGTTGAGTGCAGAAAGAATAAATAAATAAATAAGTATTTCTAAATGGTACTTTTGTACTCCTTGGGGGGGGGGGGGGTCGAAGAACCTCTGTGGTTCCATTAAAAATTGGGGGTGCTAATTGTAGAAACAAACCCAACAGCAGCAATAAGCCTTCCCATATGCTATAGGATCTTCTTCTTCTTCTTCTTCTTCTTCATCTTTCGGCTGCTCCCGTTAGGGGTCGCCACAGCGGATCATCCGTATGATCCGCATAGTGATTTGGCACATGTTTTACGCCGGATGCCCTTCCTGACGCAACCCTGGTCGCCTCTTACGACACAGTGATATGGTACACCTATTTTAACCGGGGTATACACCGGCCCAGTATACTGGTACTCATTTCGCCGACCTCGGAAGGATGACAGGCTGAGTCAACCCCCCGGTGTATTAATTCAGTGGCCCAACGGGGCTTGAACTCAGGACCTTTTGGATCCCAAGTCGCTGCCCTAACCACTGCGCCAACACCAGGCTCCCCTATGCTATAGGATGAAGCTTAATAAATAATGTTTACAGAAATTAACTGCAAATGAAAGGATTGGAAGTACAAGTTATTGATCTGTGTGTGTGTGTGTGTGTGTGTGTGTGTGTGTGTGTGTGTGTGTGTGTGTGTGTGTGTGTGTGTGTGTGTGTGTGTGTGTGTGTGTGTGTGTGTGTGTCCTCCATATCTCCAAAACCATGAAACCTATCAGCCTGAAACTTTGCATGCATACTAAGAAAACTCCAAGGAAGTGCAAGATTGAAAATTGAGTGTTTGGGTGAATTAAAACACTCCTTTTGAAGATAATTAGCGGCATTATTTAATTATATCCTCCATCAGGTGCATCCTCAGCCACCTCGCTCTCCATGGGGTCAAAAGACTGTGGAAGAAATGAACTCGATTTCCACTCAGGTTCAGCACACAGAGAATGTTTAATTACGTGCGTGTGCACATACGGGGGAGAAAAAAAATCAAATGAATGAATATATATATATATATATATATATATATATATATATATATATATATATATATATATATATATATATATAAAATAAAAATAAAAAAACCATACTAATGCAACCCCTTCTATATGAAACAAGGATGAGTGGGGGAAATGATTAAACAAGCACAAGCAGAATTCCCTTTGTGTGCAGCCTTTTTGGCTGCTGGTTGCATCATTGGTTAGGGGTGCAGCTATGCCGCTGATGCAGTGCCCCTATTACCAGTACAATGGTGCTCATTTCGCCAACCTCAGAAGGATGAAAAGCTGAATCAAGCCCGCTGGTGTTAATTCAGTGGCCAACGGGGCTCAAACTCAGGACCCGAGGATCCCAAGCCACCACCCGAACCACTAAGTCAGGACCTTAGGATCCCAAGCCACCACCCTAACCACTAAGTCAGGACCCTAGGATCCCAAGCCACCACCCTAACCACTCAGCCAACACCAGACTAACAAGCAGGATAAAAGAGGAAAAGCTTTTAATCTGTGAAAGAGTAACTATTCCCATAGTTCAAGATCAAAACCAGAGATTTGGTGTCAAAGCCACCCAACGCTCGCCTGTTTATACATTTATTGCTTTTAAAAGACGAGTCTAATAATATTTTTTTATAAAGCATTGCAGTGAAGTCTGATCCAAATAATTTTAAAGCAATATATGTATTTGTATATTGTAATCAGTAAAAAATAGTGTGGTAGATAAAAACATTAGAAAGGAAATAACTTGCACCAAAAACTAACAGTTTCACGCTCACGCTGGGGGTATCGCTATTGCTCTCTGTTCTTCGAACAGGCGAGCTAATAACTGCTTTCTGCTACTGGGAAAGGGTTGGAAGAGAGTCTAAATAATAATGGTCCCAGTAGGGAAGGCCCAGGTACAGCCAATCAGAAAAGATCACAACAGCCCCTCAAGGTTTGAAAGTACAGACAGTTATTCAGATCAAGAGACACATTCTCAGCATTGATAAAGAACATTATATTACATTGACTGGCGCTTCTCACAGGACCTCGCCAGCTTTTTACAATGTGTCTGCACATAAAAGCCATGCATTACATTCATTAAATTTGTGCACTAAAGAAGAAATATCTAAAATTCTATTGAATCATGTAGTAATTGATATACTCACATCTTCCTGGAACTTATGCAACATTTCCAGGTTGTTACATAGTTTGAATAAAAAATGACAAATCAATATCAACTGAAGGCAGATGTTTGTTTTACAGAAAGCAAATGTAACAGAATACATGAATAATTATGTTTACAAGGGAATCCTCTCAACTGCAGCATTTTACCAAAGTTCAAGTAATATTTTATGAGTGAAGAACAATGTCTTTACTCATTCACACTTTGAGCTGGCAACACCAATTACAAATGCTTGAAGAGGAAATCTTCGACAAGGCGATTCCTAAGTAACCTCGTTGGGGTCTGAAGTCACCATGTTTTATGGCCTGCTCAACCATGCCTTGACTTGGAACAGGCCATGATTTATGAACGATAGTTTTTGGTTCTTTTTTCACTCTCCTCACTCATATTGATACCTACGAATTGCTGGATACACTGCAATGCTTATAAACGCCCTGAGACGCAAGCGTTCGTAGCTTCATTTCATTTCCGCACATGCCATAATCTCGAGAATCTCTTCAACTACGCCAAATTACAAATTTTTAAGCTCCAGAAATGAACTCAGCAGCAATTCTGATCCTTTAAAAAAAAAGTGTTAATTTGTCCAAATCAGACCTTACTTGGGCATTTCTGGTGCATGGGTTTATTGAAAGCAATTGGTAATCGCTTGCCAAGCCAGGCGTTCCATTGGAGTGCTTGCTCGAGTGCTTAAGACATTTGCCGAGCGCCCCAGTCGATAGCGGAACAGTTCATTGTCCCCATCGGGATGTACAGTTGGCAGTTGCTATACAAGGCAGAGGTACATATGCAGCGCACACGGACATGGTACATATGGGTAGATTTGAATCTGCAGGGACTCTCCACAGGTGTCAGCATTCCATACCTGTTCTGGGCACCGTGCTGGCAAAGTTTCATCCCAGATCTTATGAAGTTTTCCTTTGTCCTTGTGACTGTTTCTCAAGCAATTGGTTATTGGGTGGACTTAATAAAGGTTATACGTTTCTCTTTGTGAGTTTCAAAACAAAATGTATTTGATAACACCCAATTTCGAAGCCCTTTGCCGTAGTAACGCGTTTTCTAAATTACCGAGGCAAATTTTTTACCACCCTTCACGTGCAGCTGTTTTAAAATATTAATGTTTATGCACATCTCCTTGAAAAGTCTATATAAATGCAATGTTGCTTTTTAAAATTTGTGTAATGAAATTCACCCCCCCCACACAATGGTGAAAGCGACTCAAGGTTTTTGGGTTATGCATAGTATGTACTGTTGTCAGCAATCACTGACTCCAATGTGCCAATTCCTGAAAAATTGCCGATATTAGCCAAGCACTAATATATTGGTGTGTGTTATTCATAAAGCAGAACATTTTCTCTCTGCAAACTCCCCTCTCCCCATATCTCTCTTATCCTCGCTCTGCCCCCCCCCCTAATACAGTGCAGCATCCTCCCACACCTCTCCCTCTCTCTCTTGATAGAAAATGGATTTCAGACATTTTTCTGTTTCCATCTTCACTGTTATTCCATGTAGAATCATTTTGACGAGACGGTATGAATCATAATTAACGCTCCACCACACGTCTACCTTACCTTCCCCAACCCCTCCTCACTCCCACACCTCTCCTCTCTTTCCCCCTCCACCTCCCCACTCTGCCCTTTAGTATTCCCATCAGCGAAGCGACGGGTGGCATTTGTTTGTAATAAATAAAGAAAAGTGGAATTTTTTTTTTTTGCTCTGCATCATCTTTCTCTAATCCAACAGGATAGTGCACTTGCAGTTGTACTGTGTAATTTGGGTTCAATTCCTGATCAGACTATAAACCATCCAAGTAGTACTTCAGAGAGAAGGCAATCATGCTCCACCCAAATAGTGATTCACATCACAGAGTGTGCCATCCATCAGATAGATGTCAAGCTGGATTTACCATCTAGTAGTAGTTGGACGTTAAAAATATCATGGTGGCTCACGCAGTAGGTGAGTTATCGCAAGCATCGTGACCAACTTATGACACAAACCAGCTTCATACATCAAGCCCAACTAGCAGGTTTGTGAAAGACCTGGTAGTGTAGTAGATAGTAGAAACATCATGCAAATTATGATACAAGCATCAAATTTGGCATTTCTGTTCTGCAGGGCTTTCTGATCAAATCTACCCGATTGGCCATTTGGAAATCCAAGATGGCGGCCATTTTTCAAGATGGCCACAATCTTGGATTTTCAAATTGCCAATCGGGCAGATTTGATTAGAATCCCCTGGAGAACAAATGTGCCAAATTTGATGATTGTATCATTTGCACGATTCCTCTCAAAAATTGCTGTTACCTGCCCCACTATGGGCCAAAAACTTTCCTTGGCAAACCCCCCATGAATGTGGGAATAATTGGGGAGTCTTTTTCATTTGTATGCAGTGCAAGGCTGCAGATTGTATTAATGGCTGAGGGTGCAGCTCTGCCGCTAATGCAATGCCCTCTACTGGTTAGGGCAGAAATTTGTTCACAATGCTGGCAAAAGCTCACCTGTTATTCACGAAACACACTGGGATCTTCAACATCCACCAACTAATGAGAGCAGACAGAACTCTTGTTTAACGTCCAACCAAGGGACAGCATTCACAATGATGAATCACCCTGTCTGTGAAACAGCGGGATGACAGTTTATAGCTAGGTCAGGATTCAAATCAAGGCTAGACAGCTTCGAGGTGAATGTGTGTACCTCTATGCCATCCTGTCAGCCCAAATTGGGGAGTGGGAGTAATAGATGAATATACATTATACGGTATATTCATCTACTAGTGTTGGCAGTAATAGATTATTACCTTTTTCTGTTACTTTGGTGGAAAAGATTTTGTTTATAAACATGACTGCAGCATTTAGTACCAAATATTCATACACACCTAATCCCACCACAACTGACCAATCTGTCACAGGGCACCGCTGCAGCAGCAGGGCCTTATTAGTCTCCATTTGTATATCTTCTGAAAGATTGTTCTTGCCGAAAAGACAAGGTAATTCCAGTCTATCAAACTCTATACCAACCACCTGCTGTTCCCGCAAGACCAGCAAGCCTGAATTCACACCAAGAAGAGGATGTAGATGTTGGATACATCTGACAAGCACAGGAGGAGAGCAAAACGACATGCATTTCCCCAAATGGAAATGAGGCATTTATTCACTTTAAAAATCACCCCATAAACATTCATAGAGTTCATGAAGTTTGCTTTTGTAACCTTTGAACTTCAAACAATCAATAAGCACTGCACAATCTGTAAAGGTTTCTGGTCGCCCAAAGACGATGCACACCAAAAGTTGTCGGCAAAATATTTATGACAATAAAATGACTCTCCAGACATCTCCGCTCTTGTAATCACAAATATAAACACAAACAAAATTGTGTGAGGTATATTTTGTCATTAACAGAGTGGGTTAGGGAAGAAGAGAGGGGGTGGAGAGGGTATATTCATCTCAATTAACTTCAGAACCAATTAGTGCCCAGGCAACACACACACACACACACACACACACACACACACACACACACACACACACACACACACACACACACACACACACACACACACACACACACACACACACACAATGGAAAAAAAACTCGATCATAGCCAAACTTTCATTCAATCACATGAACCGTACTCTTAACAGAGCATCACATTTGCTGGGCCAAAGGTTATGCTGGGTGGTTTACCATTACCCACAAAGAGTCCTTTAATATAATAAACCAAAAAAATTAAAAAAGAATATCACCATCTGGAATTTACTTGACATTTTATTCATGAAAACTTGTGTTACTTGAGAAAAGCAATGATTGCGGAAATGAAAGAAAAATAAGGTACATCAATGGGAGGAAATGAGGTGGGACTTGAGATATGAAAAGAAGAAGAGGGGAGGCGGAAGGATATGAGATTGTGAAAAGCATAACTCGATGCCACAAGAATTTGCACGACGTGAATTTATACATGTTGTTCTTATGTTCGATAATAACTTCAAGAAAAGTTTTATCTGCTTAGTGCATTGAGACGACTGCGATGGAGGACCAAATCAAAATAAATTGTACAATGCCACAAAATACAGTGAGCTTCCTATGTCTCGGGTTTATTTTCAACAGTAGGTCAGACAAGAAGATGAACACTTCTTAAAAAGAAAAAAAATAAATAAAGCTAGAATTTCAATCATGGGAGAAAAGAAAAAAATAAAATTAATAAAAGGTCTGCAAAAAGCATCATGGCTCGTCCACACGCAGCGGGTCTCTCAACCTTTACACAAGGATACATTGGATTCGTAAAAGAGGAAGTGAAGAGATGGGAAGAAATAGCACTCAAATCTGAGGCATCGGCTGCAGGCTTGGAGAGACCTGTAGGAATTGAGAGACAATAAATGAGACACTGGAGAGGAGGGTGGGTGATGGAGAAGTAAATAAGGGCCCAGTGACTCCTGGACATGCATGGAAAGTTAAAGGGGGTGGGAGTGGGGAAGGGGGGTAGATGGGGGGGGGAGGGAGATAAGGTTCACTTCAACCTGTTGCCAAACTGTCTTCATTAAATAGTTACTAGCGATACCCGTGCACACGCACGGAATAGCAGTACAACATAGCTGGTAGCAGACGACAGACCGTACATGGGGAATGACAAAAATACGCATTGTGCAAAATGCAAGTGGTACTATGGAACACCAAGACTTCCCAAACATTGTCGGCATGTCCGCTAAGTGCCACAGCAATTTCATAGGGATCGTGTGATGGCGAGCCGAGTTTTTAGTGTGCAAGCTTGGTATTATAATAGAGATAAGGATGAAGCATGAGGTGCAGGAAATGAGTGACAGTAAAGAACAAGGAAGGAAGTGAGTGAGAGTACCTTCTCCTTGGCACATCTGAGCAACTATTCACCTACAATGCCTTCATCCACAGCTAGATGGAGTACTGCTCTCCCCTCTGAGCTGGTTCCCTGCCTCACATCTTCCTTCGCTCCTCACCATGGAAACAAAGGCTTTCAGGATCATTGGAATCTCTGGCAATGAAGCAGAGTCACTTCGCCAACACCGACAGGTCAGTGGTCTCTGTCTTTTTCTGCCTCGTTTGTGGTCTTGCACCCTCTGCCCTCTCCGTGCTCTGTCCACCCCTCCCCAAAGTATCTGCAGGATGCATGCAGTCTACCAGATACCCCCTCCGAGTGAAATTGCCTAAATTCAGAACCACTATTCACCTCCACTCATTTATTACTCTCTTTTCCCATCTGTGGAACCGCCTTTCCACACTCTATTCAACATCATTCTTCCCTCTGGGCCTTCAAGACAGTTGTTCACTTCCATCTCAGGTACCCCCATCCAAAGCCATGATCTTTTCTACACCTGTTAAACCACCCCAACCCCTGCAACAATTTTTCATTCATGTATCCCTCTTGTCCACCACTTGTGTTCCACTTTACACCTCATCGTTACCTGCATCCCTTGTTTGTACGTCTCCATATACCTTCTGCCTCCACCCTTTTATTGGTGTGTCCCCTTTCTCCTGCTGTTCCCTTTGTTGTGTTGTGTTCTGTGTAAAGCTCTTCTACGAGCCTAGACCATGTATAAACTAGAAAGGCACTCTTCGACATCGCGACGTCATCAGATATGCCACCACCAAAATTATTACATCACATAACTGCTAAACCATGTGACCGAAGACATCATAGGTGGAAAGCTTTTTGTTCATCATGGATAGGCAATCATACCTGCAAAGTTTCGTCACTATCTGCTCAGCCGTTTGAGATTTTTGAAGGTTATGTTAAAAACAAATATGGCTGCCCAATCACATGACCAATTAAGTCATCAATTTTTTTCCCCTATACAATTTGCCACAGATGACCCTCAATTTTCACTCATTGGAAAAAGCGTTTGGCATATGGAATTATAACGTCATAACGAAGCCACCTATGACATAAAAAAAACACTTATTTCCCATGTGGAGTACTTGACATGTGCCAAGGTTCAATTTGTTTCCATGGAGTGGTTTCGGAGATAGTGGGGCGGCTTCGCCCAAATATTCAAAAGAATTGTGCATTTTGTGATACAAGCACCAAATTTGGCACAAATGTACATTAATATGTTGCGAACATTTTCAGATATTGGGCCACTTGAAGTTCTCTCTTTATTTCCGCCATATTGGATTTCAAAATGCCCACCACTTGAAATCTACATTTGCGATTATCTCTGGACGTAATGCAGCTATTGACTTGATTCTGGTATCTAAATGTATGTTTTTGGGGGCAAGGAATCCAATGGTACCATTTTCAACTTAATATTATCTATCACAGTCTGTTATATAATTTTATTTGGAAATTATCTCGGCAAATATTGGATTCAACACAATACTTTGAAAAGAATGTCTTAGTTCTGTAAATATAAATTAAAAAAAAAAAAACTATACTAAATCACTAACTCAGACAAGCCCATATATTATATACTGGCAGTCTAAAATATAAATTCACATCAAGTGACTGCAGCAGCACTGTACATCATGCAACACCGTGCCTACAACCAGTACTGTCTGGGAGAAACCAGGGATGCAGAGGACCTTCCAGAGTTTGAAGACTGGTGTTGCCAGAGAGGAGAAGACATCCCCCAGTTTCACTACTGGGCAACCGTGCTGGAACTAGAACTGTTGGTTCTAGTGTATGTGCGTTCTCTCAGGCAGGGATCGTTAATGATGTACCTCGATGCTCTGACAAAGCTGGTCCCCTGGTTCCATGCACTGGATCACACCCACTATGCAAGGTGGATACCAGTGCACCTGAAGGACATGGCCGAACTCACCATCAAACACCCAGATGTAGCCAGGAAATTCAGGGAAAGCCACTTCACATTTCAGAAAACACAGAGGGTGTTCTCTTCAATCCCGATTGACCAGGCACATGAGCAGAATAATGCCTGCATCAAAGGAGATGGTGGAGCAGTTGGGCTCACTGACAACCCGAGTGCCCTACGTCGCTGGATGGTTGCGGGACCAGAAGTTGCCAGGGTGATCGAAGAATTCCAGGATGGGAACCAACACTGGAGATGGCAAACAGCAGACACACGTCATCATGATCAGACGCCAAGTGTACAGGCCTCATTTGTGAAAGATGTTCGTTCTCTCGTCGGTGTCATAGAGGAGATGGGCAACCCATTCGAGGAGGAGAGTCAGGATGTAGTCAAATTGGACACAAAGGAGATCGCAGATCCTGCTGCTGTGGAGACCGTGATAAATGCCAAGAGGATTGGCCAAGAGCAGTTCAAGGCTTTCACCAGAGAGTGTCTGTTGGACAGAACAAAGGCAGTGGACGCACCCATTCCTCAAAACAAGCTGAAGGTGTTCAGCACTTCCATTCCAAGAAGCCAGAGCATAGGTCAGCAACAGCTCGCCTCCATCAAGAATGACCGTGAACTCTTCACACGCCTGTACATTGGCTGCCAGACGAGGGATGGAAACCTTGAGGAGTTCTTTTGTCACGAGAATCAGGCATGTCCTCCTGCATTGTCTGATGGTGGAAGCCTCTGCACTGGTACCAAGAGTGATCTCCTCACATGCTTGGAAGAAGTCTCCGACGCAAAGACAGAGACTCCTGTCACGACCTGTATTGTGCTTGCTGGAGCAGCCATCGTCCAGATGCTGAAGCCGGCTGCATCAAAGACCTTTGAAGAGTATACACAACAGATCTTCATCCCATATATGTCCACGAAGCTACAAACAGTGTCACGCCTGGATCTGGTCTGGGATACTTACCTTGGTGATTCACTGAAAGGTAGTACACGTGCAAAGCGGGGACAAGGTGTGTGGAGACGTGTGGTGGCTGCCGCAGCCATACCAGGAAACTGGCAGAACTTCCTACGAGTGGACAGCAACAAGACTGAGCTGTTCAGGTTCCTCTCAGCAGCTCTCATGGAATGGTTTGACCAGGAAGACAAGCAACTCATCATTGCTGATGGAGAGGCAGTGCTCAGCAAGCCACTACTGCCAGATCTGACCTCACTTGCCCCATGTAACCATGAAGAAGCTGACAGTTGGATGTTGCTGCATGCATCTCACGCAGTCCAGCATGGACACCATGCAATACTCATCCGGACTGGAGACACAGATGTTGTGGTGCTGGCAGTGTCCCTGGCACAGGAGTTGCAACCAGAAGACAAACTGTGGCTGGCATTCGGAACAGGCCAGAGTTTCCGATACCTAGCAGCACACGAAATAGCAGCTCGATTGGGACGAGAGAAGGCTCGTGCACTGCCAATGTTCCATGCTCTAACTGGATGCGACACTGTGTCTAGTTTTCATAGACATGCCAAGAAGACTGCGTGCGCAGTCTGGACAGTACTGCCAGAACGCACTGAGGCGCTGCTGCTACTGTCCTCTGCACCTCGTGACATACCAGACGATGCAATGCGCATCATCGAGAGGTTCGTGATCCTGTTGTATGATCGAACCAGCAAATGCACAGACATTGACAAGGACAGGAGGAAACTCTTCGCAAGGAAGAACAATGTGCAGCTCATCCCTCCAACGAAGGCAGCTCTGGAGGAACATGTCAAGAGGGCAGTGTATCAAGGTGGACATGTGTGGGGTCAGATACTGCTGCAAGCACCAGAGCTCCCTCCACCAACCAACTGGGGTTGGTCAAGGACTGGAGAAGGACAGTACACACCTTACTGGACCAGGCTAACTGAGGCGGCTCACAGCTGCATTGAGCTGGTTTCTTGCAAGTGCAAGAAAGGGTGTGTGAGGCGCGGCAAGTGCAAAAAGGCTGCCCTTCAGTGCACAGCCCTCTGTGCGTGTGAAGGGGACTGCACATGACGATGAGTCAACAACATGCATGTACTTGTGGCAATGCTGAACTTGTTAACATGACACTGTTTATGTACACGTATCTTCAGTACCGGTATATTCCGAGCCTCAAATACTAGACCATGTAGCATGTCAGTATTATACCGAAGACATTTACAGAACTAAGACATTCTTTTCAAAGTATTGTGTTGAATCCAATATTTGCCGAGATAATTTCCAAATAAAATTATATAACAGACTGTGATAGATAATATTAAGTTGAAAATGGTACCATTGGATTCCTTGCCCCCAAAAACATACATTTAGATACCAGAATCAAGTCAATAGCTGCATTTCGTCCAGAGATAAGAGCAAATGTGGATTTCAAGTGGCGGCCATTTTGAAATCCAATATGGCGGACATAAAGAGAGAATTTCAAGTGGCACATCTGAAAATGTTCGCAACATATTAATGTACATTTGTGCCAAATTTGGTGCTTGTATCACAAAATGCACAACAGGTTTGTTATGCTGCTACACTAAGATACAGAGGTCCAAAGTTTTTCCTTTATTCCAACATGGCTGTCACACCACACGACCTATGACGTCAATTATCATTCAAGCATTATACATGAGTTGTCACACTGATTGTGAAAATCATGTCACTCGGATAAGTGGTTGCAGGAAAAACAGAGAAAATTAGCATGGGCGGAAGGACAACCCAAAAACATAATGCCTCCAGCGACGTAGTCAGCAGAGGCATAATTTTTTTTTCATGAAATAAATAAAATAAAAGTCACTCAGGTACTTAAAATTCCTGACATATCTTCTTTGTCAACTAAAGAGGGAATGATGTTTCAAAATGACCAACATAAGACAATCCGTGTCATATTCGAAGGGGGGGGGATGTAAAATTTCAGGTAAATTCCCAGCAACTTAAGAGACAACAACCATACCTTGTCTATGAGTGAATGAAGTGCAGATATATGATCATGTTACATGCCCTTTACGGTGTACTTTGCTTTAACAAGTAGAATCAGGCATGAAGGTGGAAATGTTGAAGCGCAAGTTCAACTGTATCATCTCATCTTCCTATATATTGATACGGATCTAGTCTCGGGGGGTAAAACGTGGAATTGATTGGAATAGTTATTTCATTGTACGTTTTAGAACAAGTGTTGTGTAGTTCCAGTAAATGATGGATTGTGTTGAGCATGTGTTTAGAAATATCTCCTCCTCCTCCTCCTCCTCTGCCCCCCGCCAACCCCCAGTGTCTAAACCCTTCCTTCCCTCCTCCCTTCCTACATTCTTATACCTTCCTCATCATACATCCGTCTGCATGCGCGCCACGGATGGTTTGATGTGCCCCGCGGGACATAATAAAAGCACACAGATCGCGTGGGGTTTTTTTGTTCTTCTGTCCTGGGGCCCCCGGTTGGTGGCTCGCTGCTGTTCATTGTTGGAGGGTTCCTGGTGGTTCAGGTTTGTGGCACAAGTTGTGGTTTGTTGAGGAGCTAATGTGCTGGGAAGGTGGTTGGCATTGAATGCAAGGTACAGTGAGGACAAGCCCCACACCAGACCGAGGACACACACCACACATGAGCAGGGCTCACGCAGCACAGATTTTTTTTCTTTGTCTCGTCACCTCCCTTCTCTATCCCGTGTTCCCCGAGTGAATTAATAAGGCGTATATGATAAGCAGTCATGGTTCTGGGGGCATGTTGTATATCATTATTCCTTATCATTTGTTACGGTCTGTGGTCACTGCTGCACAGACATGCTATTCTTCCTCCCCATAATCAATTCCGTTTTAATGAGAGCTCGTCTCGTCATCAGAAGCAGCAAGCATAGTGCTTAGACTTAGAGGATTGGATTAATTATTATTAACCTGTTAGATGGGAGGTTGGAGTCTGTGCTTACGTGCATCAATGCAGATCGCCGACAGGCTTTGCTCGATCTGCCATGGTCAGAGATGCTAATATACACTAAATTAAACCGGCGGATGGAGATAAACTTTTCGTCCCATACTTGCCGGGCGGTCTGATTGTCCTTGAATATCGCACAACTAACAATATATAAATACAATCTACCAAATTTGGAAACCTGCTGGGCCATATTCTAGTAAGGTCAATCATATTACCCACACACACCTTGAAGTCACAGCCTGTGCTGGACTGGATGTCATCCACAGAGTAGTCTTTCCAGATCTCCTTGAGTGTCAAACCATTCTGCTTGTCCACGTCAAACACACACTGGCAAAACAAATTGGGATACTATGAAGTGTGTACTGCATGGAAAGACAAAAAAGTACACACTGGAAGAGGTCAGGGAATGCGGGAAAGGTTTGCAGAAGCGTGAAAATTATATATACTGATGTTATTGGAATGGGTGGGGGGGGGGGGGAAGGGGCGGGGAAAGAAAAGACAAGATTGAGGAGTTTAAGACACAAGTGAAAATAAAACGAGGAGGACAAAAGGAAAACAATAATATGAAATAGTTGAAATGGAAATGTGATTCCTCTTAAATCCAGAGCTCGGAGCACAAGGAGGATGGAATATGTGGGGTACAGGAAGTGAGTTGGATTAAGGAGGGAAGATTACTCTGTCCAGTACCTTTTCTGTTACAAGCATATCCACGCACTGTAGGCCGGTTATTGGAAGCTTGCACTCCTCCAGGATCTTGTGAGATCCTTCCTGGAATGTCATAACATTAATTTTCCCAAATGTTTCTTCCTCCGATATCAATGTCATTCATTCACTGCATGATTGAAAACATTGTCGTTGGAATGAAGGCAACACATCATCACTACACTGTGATCACCGATAAAGCACAAAAGAGCATTACTTAATATATGTAATTAGTGCGAGTGCTTTAATAGGCAATTCAATTGAAATACAATCTGTGGGTGAATTGAGGTATACCCATTGGACAAAAACTAAATGATAGCAGGAAGAGGGTTGAAGAAGCAGGCATGAGAATGCTTCAGTTTGAAAAAGGTGGAAAACACTGTCAATTAGAAGGGCACTCGGTAGAGCGCATACCTCCGCCCCGTAATGCCTGATCCACGAGAACATATCTGGCCCAATACATTTTTGAAATGTCATGCTATACATCATTTTTAGCCCCATCTCTCAATGGTGAAGAATCACTTTAAAACTTCTAGTCGTTAGATCCGGATCCGGATCTTCACCAAAATCCAAGCAATTTGTCGTGGTCACACACCCAACCTGTCCACCAAGTTTCATTCAAATTCATCCACAACTTTTTGAGCTCTCCTGTACACAAACAAACAGACAGGGATGAAAACATAACCTCCTTCCACCTTCGGTGGCAGAGGTAATAAAGGTAAACAAATAAAGGCCAAAACCAGGTAAAAGGAGGTACTTTTTGGACTGCACTAAAAATAGACATCGCGGGGTACCCGCCTCCGACGGGTTCGAAGAGGTCTCACCTCAAATAAGCAACTTTTCGGGTGTGTTTTGGTCGAAACGGGAATTCAACGTAAAGTGATTATGTGAACCATCACACATGGTACATGTTTACCGAATAGACAATGGCGGTCCACACAGACGAACTATTGTTCGTGACTACAATTGGCAAATTCACTGACATTTCAAGTTAGATCGTTTTGTAAATGGCATTATGCACAGCTTCAACATTGTCGTCAATGTGATACCTGCAATGTAAGTTTGTAAAGGTTAAGATGCTCTATTTACCTCCACAAACCCGCGTGAGAACGCCCCAACAAGGTATTAATTTCAACATAAGGAGATACATGAAATGTGACGAAAGATCCAATGAAGACCAATTGTGTCATCCAGCCATTGAGTCATGTTAAGAATGCAACCTGCATTATTATAGAGCAATGCAGAATGTCACATGTAACAATGCAAGAATGTCTTACCTTGGTGTTGTGTTCCATCGTAACAACAACACGACTGTGACAAGCCACAAGATCCATTGCGCCACCCATACCTTTCACCATCTTCCCCTGCAAGGTGCATAAGGAACAACATGAGAAGATGAGTAATGTTGCGACTCCAGTTCTGGTTTTTCGCTCGTTTGGCCATCCTCACTCTGCTCCAAAAGACTTTCTTTCATTCTGAATCGACTGGTATAATTTGTTACCTGCGTTTATAAATCATCTTGCATGTGCACTCTCTTTTGCATTTATTTGGAGCCTTTGCACTTAAAACGTATGTGTTGTTCAGGCTACTTGCTCATGTGTTTGTGGGCTTTAGCATGCAACTCTTTCTCTAACCCTCATGTTTTTGTATGTGTGTCTGTCTCTCATTCACCAACCTATCAACAAATAAATAAAACCAATGTCACCCGCAGGGTGACCCGTATCTTGCCAAAAGGTTACTACGTGTGACTTCTTTAAGGTCACACTGAGGTGAACAGAGTTGCTATCCACCAGGAGCGACTCCTTAAGGAATATCTGCCTACGAGAGATTCCGATGAGAATCGTTCTACAGAGTAACCATGAAAAATATGTTTGCCTCATAACGTCACCAAATGATGTCATAATGTCTCAAGCTTGACATATCTAGAAAGCACTCATCGAGGTGTTCAATTTGAGGTACTACATGATATGGTTCCTAAAACTTGAAAATTTGACCTTGGGGTCAAATATGTTTGACCTCAGGCGCTAACCATGAAGGTCAAGGCCAATCACCACCAAAAACCAATCAGCTGAGCGCCAGACCATATACTACATTCCCATAAAGTTTGGAGACTATTAGATTAAAATTACTCAAAAAATAAGGGTTTCGTCGACTCCCATGATTTGCGACAAAGTGACCTTGACCTCTGACCTTGACCTTCAAAATTTTATGCACTGAAAGGGACCTCTATAGGCCTCTGATATGCGAAGTTACAAAAATTTCCAATGATAATTGTGCTCTGCAGAGTGATTTATACGCGATTACAGACAAAAAATAAAAATAAAAATAAAAACATATGAAGGTCAAGGCCAATCGCCACCAAAAATTAATCAGCTGAGCGCCAGACCATGAACTATATTCCCATGAAGTTTGACAACAATCCGATCAAAATTACTCAAAAAAATAAGGGTTTCGTCGACTACACTGATTTGCGACAAAGTGACCTTGACCTTTGACCTTGACCTTCAAAATTTTGTGCGCTGAAAGGGACCTCTATAGGCCTCTGATATGCGAAATTACAAAAATTTCCAATGATAACTGTGCTCTGCAGAATTTTTTATACATGATTACAGACAAACAAAAAAATAAAATAAAAACATACAAGCTGACTAACATATCTTGCAAAAATTTCGTTTTGGTAAGATAAAAATCATGCTTCTCCATCTTTCTAAGTTTACAACTTGCCCCCACTCTCACCATTAGTATTCTATCATAATCTTCACCCTCAAACTCTCCTCCCTCCTCATTCTTAAAGACTTAAAAGTAGCTCCGTAAAGCGGGCATAACCCCTCAGCCCATGCATTGTCAAAGGAAGCAGTGATATCACGATGATGCAGTCAGTTAGAGCATGTTGGACGTCATATCGAAAATCAATCAGACTTCAAGATGGCTACCATGGCAGCTCGTGAAAATCACAGCGCGCCCATTTTTGAAAGGAACCTTCCTCTACTCAACTCCAACACACACACACACACACACACACACTGCAAAAATACATTTAATCGGACAAGCCAAGCCATTCTCGAAATTGACGAAAACCAATTTGAAGACGACTGCCATGGCGGCCACACTGAAAATCGCAGCGCGCCCATTTTTGAAAGGAACCTTCCTCTACTCAACCCCAACACACACACACACACACACACACACACACACACACACACACACACACACACACACACACACACACACACACACACACACAGCAAAAATGCATTTAATCGGACAATCCAAGCCATTCTCGAAATTGACAAAATCAATTTGAAGACGACTGCGTGGCGGCCACACTGAAAATCGCAGCGCGCCCATTTTCGAAAGGAACCTTCCTCTACTCAACCCAAACACACCCTGCATAAATGGATTTAATCGGACAAGGCGTTCTCGAAATTGATGGAAACCAATTTCAAGATGGCTGCCAAGGAGGCCACATTGAAAATCGCAGCGCGCCCATTTTCGAAAGGAACCTTCCTCTACTCAACCCCAACATACCCTGCAAAAATGGATTTAATCGGACAAGGCGTTCTCCTCGAAATTGACGGAAACCAAAAGTTGACAGATAATGCAGCAGATTACTGAAATAATCTTTCACTTGGTAGTACAAGCACCAAATTTAGTATACATGTGCTCCACGACCTATTCTCTCAGAAAAGTACGTTACCCACGTTGAAAAACAAAATGGCCGCCATTTTTCAAGTGGTTTGAATCTGTGTTTGAGCTAAATTTTGATGGAATAATGCTATTTTAACGTTCTATGCATCGAAATATATGTTTTTGAGTTAGAAAAATCCATTTCTGCACTTACAAAATCGTAATTATTGAAAACTAAGATGATATGGCCAGAATTAAATGATGACAGGCTCTTTTAGCACTACATTTTGCAAAAAGAAAAAAAATGAAGAATAATACAGCATATACAGCAGGAAATTATCTTTTGATTCACGTGGTGGATTAGTCAATCATTTAGTCCTCACATTTGCATGCACACAACTGTGTACACTTGAGACTGAAGCGATAGCATTTACATCTCCCTCGGCATTCCGTCTTGCAGCCACATTTTGTTAACTGCTGACAACTCTGGGCAATGGGTGGAAGGGTCGTCCAAAAGACTTGCCAGACCTCACCATATTTCTGCCACCCCCAGTTAGCAGGGCTTTCAGTTTGCATTTTGCACACTGTTGCCTGGCCCCATTAGCAGCCTGCTTGGTAGGCAGACCGTTTGACATGCTGTATGAAAGCTGCGCTTGTCGGTGGAATGGCATTATAAGACCTTTGCTTCCGAGCGAACAAGTCCAGTCTTGCCTCATCAACTTTGTCCATAGTGCTGTTCTTGTCATACATGGTGATGACAAACTTCTCAAGGACGTTGTAGTCTGCATTTTAAACGACTGGTGGGTACCGACTTAACTTCTTGAAGAAGGGAGTCACTTGAGGGTAAACCTCCCATGCCTGCCATGCAGTTTTTTTGCCTTTTCCGCGAAAAGCTCACAGAATATCACAGCCAGTGAAGGCGTGAAAGAATTGCATGCCACTGGATTTGTCTGGGCCAAGATTCGCCACCATGTCATGAATTGGCAACCACTTGATGAACTGACCCTGGCCAAATTCAATCCACAGCATTTCCATGCCTGCATCTTGGAGGGTAGCAAAAACACTGACTGCAACAACGAGAACATCTGTGTCACATGCTTTAATCAACACAGACGTCATCTGTTGCTTGGCTGCATGAAGAGCATGAGTGAAGATTCTGGAGTCGGCTTCCTCGTGGTTGCAAGGACTTAAGCCATCAAGACTGATGGATCTTTTGGAAAGAGCCTGATCTCCTTTGGTCACAACAACGACATTGTCAGGACACATGGTCACTATCTTATCAGCAAGGAACTCAAAGAGCTCTGTCTTGTTGTTGTTGTTGTTGTTGTTGTTGTTGTTGTTGTCTCTCAGGAAACTTTTCCAGTTAGGTGGCAGCTTGGTTTTCTCCATCACTCGGCGTCGATCCCCTTTGCCTCTCTTTGATCTTGTTTCAGCTTTCAGGCTGGAAGTCGAATAAACATCAAAAACTATGACTGTCCTCGCAAAATTCGATGAGGACATCTGAATCTTTGGAACCACATCTAGGACAGCATATTCCTCAAAGGTCTTTGATGTCTTTGGTGGCAATGAATACACAAGAGGGGACCCATCAATGATAACAGCATCACATCCTGGTCTAGTGTCGGGAGGAGTAACTGTAGCTTGTCCCGTGCGATCTGTGCACCTTCCGGGTAACTGAAACCCCGTTATCCTTGGCTCGGCTCTCCCGCGCTGGAACATCCTGTCAATTCAGGCGCAGCCATCTAATAGTGTAATACTACAACTAGCTATACTTCGAGCTGAAATATATACAGGGGCTTATTAGATAGCATTTGGGACACTCAAGTATACTACAAACTACAGTTTAGGTTAGTAAACTCCAGCTACAAGTAGTACACTATAAGCCGACACTGAACCCCATGCTGAGTCTCACAGCAGTGATGTCACCAGTGTGCCCTGGTTGTGCTTTAACATGATTCTTATTCACATAATGTAATAGAGCTTGACCGCATCACCTCAATACATTATCACAGATGTTGCCCAGCAACATCTGTGATAATTTTGTAAGACAGCTATAAAAGTACCGATATTAAGTCATGCGATGGCCGCCATCTTGAAAACTGGTAACCATTTTTGAATATTAGTGCCAAAATGTATTTCTCCAGTTGAAATACAATCTATTTAACATTTGGATCAATAGCATGTTCCTATTTATAGACGTTAAGCACTGAAAACCCTTTTTCCTATTTTATGAGACGGCCATCTTGAAAAATGGCGGGCATTTTGTATTTCAACGTGGGTAACGTACTTTTCTGAGAGAATCGGTCCTGGAGCACATGTATACCAAATTAGGAGCTTGTACCATCAACTGAAAGATTATTGTGGGATACTGACTTAATCTGCCCCACTAAGATGCCCGGACAACGCCTGTGATGAGAATACCCCCTTTTCAGCCCAATTCGGGCTGAGGGGTAAAAACATAGAAAGTAGACTTTGACACAAATGCATCAATGGATATGCCCTTGTCCGTGTTATATGCCAACCCACTGTTACATTTGTCTCCATTAATGGTCATATGTATGTGTGAGAGAGAGAAAGAGAGAAAGAGAGAAAGAGAGAAAGAGAGAAAGAGAGAAAGAGAGAAAGAGAGAAAGAGAGAAAGAGAGAAAGAGAGAAAGAGAGAAAGAGAGAAAGAGAGAAAGAGAGAAAGAGAGAGAAAGAGAGAGAAAGAGAGAGAAAGAGAGAAAGAGAGAGAAAGAGAGAAAGAGAGAGAAAGAGAGAAAGAGAGAGAAAGAGAGAAAGAGAGAGAAAGAGAGAGAAAGAGAGAAAGAGGGAGAAAGAGAGAAAGAGAGAGAAAGAGAGAAAGAGAGAGAAAGAGAGAGAAAGAGAGAAAGAGAGAAAGAGAGAAAGAGAGAGAAAGAGAGAAAGAGAGAAAGAGAGAGAAAGAGAGAGAGAGAGAAAGAGAGAAAGAGAGAAAGAGAGAAAGAGAGAAAGAGAGAAAGAGAGAAAGAGAGAAAGAGAGAGAAAGAGAGAAAGAGAGAAAGAGAGAAAGAGAGAAAGAGAGAGAGAGAGAGAAAGAAAGAAAGAAATAGAGAGAGAAAGAGAGAGAGAAAGAGAGAGAGAGAGAAAAAGAGAGAGAGAGAGAGAAAAAGAGAGAGAGAGAGAGAGAGAGAGAGAAAGAGAAAAAAGAGAGAGAGAAAAAAAAGGGGGGGGGGGGGGAAGAGAGGGAGAGAGGAGGAAAAAAAAAGAAGAGAAAATATCAGACACTTCTATAACTCGAATTATCTCCAAAATGATATTAAAAAGGACACGTAACCTTTGACCAATTTAACCCAAAATTGAATCGGTTCATCTTTGAATCAAAGTCCATACTTGTGCCAAGTTTGGTCAATATTTCTTCTTTGATTCATTAGTTATTGTGGGGGAAAAAGTGTTGCAAATAAAGGTCACATGGCCATAGAACTTTTGAACTCAAAAACGAAAGTTGATCTTTGAATCATAGTATACACTTGTACCAAGTTTGGTCAAAATCCCTTTGGTGGTTTAAATCATCACAGTAAAGGAAATCTGCTATGTACACACAGACAGACAGACAGACAGACACACGGACAGTCAAAGGGACAACCAAAAAACATAATGCATCTGGACAATGCCTTCAGCTGCAGAGGCATAAAAATACTTCCTTCTTGCCCAAACAACTCCTTCACTGTGTGGATGTGTGAACAGTGGAGCAAGCGATTCATATGGCACGGCCCACTCATCACATGGTATTTAATAATGGTTCATCTACCCTCTCCATTTTATATCTTCTGTAATTCCTCTGTCCTTTGAATACTCTTTCTCTGAATTTTTTTCTATTTTCTGAATACTCTTCTTCTCTCCTGGGCCATAACTTTCCTTCCATTCTTCCTGTCTGGCTTCAAAATCAGCAGCTCATTACCATCGCATTCTGTGAAAGGTTATGTTTTGGTCACTGTGTATTTATTTATTTGTGAATATGTGTGTTTGTTTGTTATTCGCATAACTCAGAAAGTATTAAACCGAATTGCATGAAATTTGGTGGGATGATTCGTGAGTATCCAAAGACGATTTGATTAGATTTTGGGAGCGATCGGGTCAAAGGTCAAGGTCATGAAAAGGTCAAAAACACTTTTGAGCATAACTTCGTTCATAATACAGCTATCGATATGCAACCACCGCCATATTGTTCCATGACGAGATACCTTTCGGATATGGAGTGTCGGATTTGATGCAACGTCATCGGAAGTGCGTCTAAATGACGTCACAAGATGACGTAAATTTTCAATTTTCGATCTCATCAGTTTTGATCATACCGTTTTGTAGGACTTACCTTAAGGACGTCCCACACCAAATTTGACTTTGATCGGACTGACCGTTATGACGTCATTGACGTTTGAACATGACGTTTTTCAATTGTGGCTAAAATGTCCTGATATTTTACATTCAAAAATCTATATAATTTAGAAAGCAAAGTCTCCCAAATCCAGGCATTATGATCAGTACCAAAATATCTGTTTATTGATGTACAGGTTTTGCCAATTAACTCTGTAGTCAAGGTCAAGGTCACACTCAAGGTCAAAATGTACTTGTAGGCATAGCTTCAGATCTAATAGAGCTTTTGACCTGAAACCAACGTTAAAACGTTCAGTGAACTACGAGTTTTCAAAATGGTAGTCCCCGATTGGACGTGACGTCCCCGGAAGTGCGTCAAAATGACGTCAAAAGATGACGTCATTTTTCAACTTTTTAATTTTTCAGTGTTTATCATTCCATTTTGTTGGACTGCCTTCAAGGAGGTTACACACCAAATTTGACGTCAATCGGACTGACGGTTGTGACGTCATGGACGTTTTAAAATGACGTTTTTCAAATGTGCCCGGAAAAAAGTTGCGGCGGCGAAGGTATGCGCTCTACCGAGTGCCCGTTCTAGTTTTCTATTGAGTTAATACAGCTCCACTTTTCATTGAAATTTCAACAACCCTTCACTTCACCTTGGCTGTGATGTGTATATACAACACGACAAGTAAAGGCAAGCTGTCGGATCTATGAGCAAGGCAAAATAACATGCCTCGGGTGACAAGTTGCAGGAACAGACTAGATATGATGGGGTGGAGAGGGAAACTGCAATTAACAGAAGTACAATGAGAATGGAGTGCGATTGGAATAATTATTTGGTGATGGGATGAGCTGTCAGAACAAAACTAAGATTGGATGGACAGGAAGAGAAGGGAGGACGAGATGGGGGCAGTGAGGGGAGGGAGGAGTATGAGGTGATGCCAGAAGAAAAAGGAGGGCACGCAAGCCACGAGAGCTAAAAACAGCTGTAGGCCCAGATACACATTGGAAATAAACCATAGGAGCATGCAAGACTTTCTGGAATCATCCAGTTGGACAGATCTCCATATTTGGAGACTTGCATTCCTCCCAACATGGTGAGATCAAGATGGCCCCTGGAAAGAAGAGAAAGAAAGATTGATGTTCAAGATAGCATTTAACAAAGGAGTTTGCACCGAACAATTCACAATTTAAAAATAAATAAATAATAAGCCGACCACACATTCACAAGCCACTTGGCAATCTAATTATATTCTCCCAACTTAACGCATAAGCCTCACCCTCTTATCATAGCAAAGGATTCATCACTGGCAAAGAATGAGGCACCAGTTACATAAGTCACAGACTCCTTCCCTGCAGAAAGCACACAAACAATCATCACATGTTTTCATTGGCTTCTAGCAAGAGGTGTAAGTGGTTGAGAGTATGTGAAGCTACATCGCCACATTCTGGAGAAGTCCTGTCTTGAACACAACAGGATTGTCAGAGAACTTGACTCGTGATATTGTCATGTGATTTTTTTTTCAAATATCATGCACTTATTGTAATTTGTTTGCTGTGTTCCAACAGCTACATCATGTAATATGTATGCTAATGTGTCCTAATCAATCAATTTATTATGCCTGTCCATGCTATTCACATAGCAAATGTATAAGATCTCACAGACCTGACTGTAGCAATAAACCACAAGCATAAAAAGTTTACAGATTCATTTATATGCATTCTTACGATGCCACAACAACATGGCATCGGTACATTCCCACACATCCAACCACAAACCTGCATTGATGAGATCTGCATCCTCTTCTCCTTCTGTTGGATATGGACCCTAGTACAAAAATGCACAAGTTAAACAAGGATTACTTCTTCCTGCACCAAACGATAAATAAAACATGGTTTTTGGTTGCATTCAAAGGGAAATAAATTGTAAATCAAAAGTGCCTGACACTTCAACTTCACTCACCACCCCCACTACATCCCCAACACTCTTACCAATCCCAGAACACCATTCTCACTCTGCAGATGCACCGTCATATGATCTGGGATGAAGTTGCTCGCCAGAATGGGCATACCTATACCTAGGTTTGCTGGATGATCCATGTATAAAGGAAAAGTATTTTTGGATCACAAGACAGTACATTGATGAGGATTGAAAGTTTTGTAAAAGGTGGTTGAAAGAATATCAAGAAAACTTGTAAATACAGTGAAGACAATAACCAGTTAGCTCTTATGCCAGGAAGATCACAAACAGAAACGATTCACATTTTGAGGCAATGCCAAGAGAAGTATTTGGCAAGCAAAAGGAAACCATCACGTTTTCAGTGAACTCGAGAAAGCATATGATTGAGTAGCAAGAGGAGTTCTTAAATGGGCTCTTAAGAAGGCAACTCATGCCTGAAAAAGTGGTAAAAGTAGTTCTGGAAATGGATGAGAAAAAAAAAAAGAAAAAAAAAAGGCAACAACCAACTTGGAATGCAATAAAATGTTTGAAGTTGAGGTAGGATGACACCAGGGATTCGTTTTAAATAATGTATTGTTTGTAATAGTGATGGAAAAAATTGACCAATGAAAGGTTGCAATGACATTTATTGTACGCTGATGACTTGGTATTGAATGCGGAAAGTGAAAAGAAGCAAAAGAGAAGTTTTAAAAATTGAAAGGTGCAATAGAGAAGAAAGATTTATGCATCAACAAGAATAGAATGAAGGTTAAGGCAAGTGGCGAAGGAGGAAAAAAAAGGAAAGAAAATGGGCAATGGGCCTTGTTCAATACAGAGAAAAGGAGTGGGATGGAATTCAATTCAATGCAGGCAGTTAGAGATGATGTCAATTCAGGAAATTTTGGGGGAAAAAATCTGGGATTTACATATGTAAAAGATGTGAGAATCAATTCGTTGACCGAGAATTAACAGGGTCCAACTACACTTTTTTAAAGTTTGAGAAAAATGAAATCAAAAATTCAAAGTGGAATTGCCGCTATCTCATAACATTTTATTTTCATATCGTGTGCTACCATAACAGGTACATATAAAGGTTACATAAAATAATCTTATTAAGTTTCCTCTGTTGCCCTTCTACATGGACTTCTTCTAAATTTGAATGAAATGTCAGACAGACCCTGTTAATTCTCGGTCGACGAATTATCTATCTATAATTCCAGCAATCTGTGTGTGTCTGCCTGTCTGTCTGTCTGTCCATCTGTTTGTCTGCGACCGCCGTTTCTCGACGACCGCCGGTCCGATCTGGTTGAAACTTGCCAGGAATATTGCCGGGGACCAGCGAATGTGCATTTTCAAGGTTTGATATTAATCGGATAAGCGGTTCCCAACTTACGGCCATTTATCTGTCAACCAATGACAAGCTGTTTTTTCCCAAGGTTTAAATCAATTGTTCAAATTATTAATTAATTCCAAGGTTTGAATTTTCCCAAGGGAAACAGCTGTTTCCCAAGGGTTTGAAAGCTGTTTTTTCCCAAGGTTTGAATTAATTGTTGTGCTTGGTAGACATTTGTGAATACATTTACAGAGAGAGGGGGCGAGAGAGAGGGGGCGAGAGAGAGGGGGCGAGAGAGAGGGGGCGAGAGAGAGGGGGCGAGAGAGAGGGGGCGAGAGAGAGGGGGCGAGAGAGAGGGGCGAGAGAGAGGGGGCGAGAGAGAGGGGGCGAGAGAGAGGGGCGAGAGAGAGGGGGCGAGAGAGAGGGGGCGAGAGAGAGGGGGCGAGAGAGAGGGGCGAGAGAGAGGGGCGAGAGAGAGGGGCGAGAGAGAGGGGGCGAGAGAGAGGGGGCGAGAGAGAGGGGCGAGAGAGAGGGGGCGAGAGAGGGGCGAGAGAGAGGGGGCGAGAGAGAGGGGGCGAGAGAGAGGGGGCGAGAGAGAGGGGCGAGAGAGAGGGGCGAGAGAGAGGGGCGAGAGAGAGGGGCGAGAGAGAGGGGCGAGAGAGAGGGGCGAGAGAGAGGGGCGAGAGAGAGGGGCGAGAGAGAGGGGCGAGAGAGAGGGGCGAGAGAGAGGGGCGAGAGAGAGGGGCGAGAGAGAGGGGCGAGAGAGAGGGGCGAGAGGGGGGCGAGAGAGAGGGCGAGAGGGGGGCGAGAGGGGGGCGAGAGGGGCGAGAGGGGGGCGAGAGGGGGGCGAGAGGGAGGGGGCGAGACAATTCTTCTTCTTCGTTTGATATGACGTCACAATTGACGCTGGGGACCTGAGAATGTTTCCCAGGTGTTTCCCAAGTTATGGCCATTTATGATACGGTTGGTCCGATCTAATTGAAAAAAATGCTCCAATCCAGTCGTCATTTACCAGAGCGAAGGAACGAAGCTGCACATACTGGCACACACCTACGGGCCCGCACTCGTTTCAATAAAAACAACAACAAAAAGAAGTGCTCCTGGGCTCAAAATTTAGTTCAGTGAAGATCTTCTAGAATTTAGAAAAGATAATCTGGAAATTTAAAATGACAGAAAAATAAGAGGTCTTGATCCCTCTATCATGTCTCCATTGACTTGGAGACATAATCGAGACATCAGGAGGCCCTCCCCCATACGATACCAACCCACAGCGTTTGTCTGTGCTACATTCTCCAAATGCTGAGAGGCAAGCAATGAAGCAGCATAAACAATTTTGACAGTGTTTGATATAATTCGGCAATGGTCAGAATCGAACTGCCAACTTACCAGATTCGGAGCACATGCTACCGAGTCTGGAAAGAAAGTCAATGAGAAAAAAAAAAAAAGAGGAAGGAGAGATAGCTCAGATTCTAAATGTGTCACTTCCTTCTGGGCAATCTTTCAAGCTAAGGATACCGTACATTCCATCTTTGAACTCCAGCGCGGCACGACGAATAATTCTCTCACGAATGATGTCTGATGGCTTCGTAGCCTTGGGCAGTGCTTCTCCTGCTTTCCTCACCCTCAGCCGCTGTGCAACACACCACAACAAAGCAACTACTCCAACAGCAAACAACAACAACAACAACAAAAAACCCAGCTTTTGATGAATGTACCGATCTATATCATATAATATGGACGTGTGCACTTGCACCTTAAAACAATATAAAAACAAATTAAAGATTATGACATCTGGGCTTGATACATTTAATGTAGGAACAGATAAGTGCAAGGCAGACTACATTTTGCTTCAAACTATTGTTTCGCATTTCATTTTTTGTTATTATTAAATCCCTTGTTATTTTATTAGATGTCGGATGGTTGAGGCATGTAGGGTGAGGAATGAACAAACATCAACAGCACATTCACCTTTTTACAATACCGTCACACTGACGGATATCACAATCGCAACACAGGTATCCAATTACCCATTCATACCTTAGCTACAGTCGTGACCAAAAATATTGGCACCTTTGCACTTTTTTTCAAATAACTCACAATTTTCTCAAAAAATAAGTTGAACTTGACAAAAGTATTTGGTCTCCACAATTCTTTATTTCATTGTTCATATTACAGAACCTTTGTTTTTGATTCAGAACTTAATATATCCTTTTAAATCAGAAAATAAAAAGAAATGGCACTGACAAAATTATTGACATCCGAGACTAAATATTTGGTAGCACTGCCTTTGGACAAAATAACTGCAGTCAAGTGCTTCCGATGCCAGTAGAGGTGTAGGAAGCTCATTCATGGCTAGTTTGGCCCACTCTTGTGCAAACTGCTCCAGTTCTCCCAGATTTGAAGGGTGCCTTCTCCCAACTGCCGTTTTAAGATCTCCCCACAGGTGTTCAATGGGATTTAGATCTGGACTCATTGCTGGCCACTTCAGAGCAGTCCAGCATTTTGTGTTGAACCATTCCTGGATGCTTTTAGAAGTGTGTTTGGGGTCATTGTCCTGCTGCAAGACCCATGACTTTTGACAGAGACCCAGCTTTCTGACACTGGGTTGAACATTGCACTTCAAAATGCCTTGGCAATCTCCTGATTTCATGACGTCATGCACACAATCAAGGCACCCAGTGCCAGACGCAGCACATCAACCCCAAAACATCACTGATCCTCCTCCGTGTTTGACTGTAGGGAAGGTGTTCTTTTCTTTGAAGGCTTCATTTTGTCTTCTGTAAACATAGAGATGATGTGCTTTAGCAAAAAGCTCTAATTTGGTCTCATCTCTGTCCACAGGGCATTCTCCCAGAAGGATTTTGGCTTGTTCAGGTGTGTTTTGGAAAACTCCAGTCAGGCTTTCTTTTGTGGCTTTCGTCTGTCTGTCTGTCTGTCTGTCTCTCTCAGCAATGAGGTCCTCCTGGGTCTCCCACCATAGAATATTGAGTTGGCGACAGATGGTGCGAGTTGAAACCGCCGTACCTTGTGTCTGAAGATGAGCTTGAATCTGTTTGGCAGTTGATCGAGGTGCTTTCTCCACCATTCGAACAATATTTTGCTGCAATACCAACCTTGCAAATCTTGTGGCCACATCTAGGGAGGTTGGCTACAGTGCCATGGGCCTTAAACTTCCTGATAACATTGTGTACAGTGGATACAGAAAAATCATGGTCTCTGGACATGGACTTGTAGCCTTGAGATTGTTCATGCTTGGCTACAATCTTGTGTCGGACCTCCTCAGACAATTCTCTGGTTTTCTTTCTTTTCTCGATGCGCATTGTGGTACACAATAACACAACACAGCAGAATGATGTCTTTTTCTATTCAAATTGGTTGAATGAGTGATTTTTATATTGCAGGCACCTGCAACTCACAGCGGGTGAGTTCAATTTCAAAGTAAAGGAGAATCACCTGCTTGAAATCTAATTATTTCTCATAACTTCGAAAAGGTGCCAATAATATTGTCCGGGCCATTTTAGGATTTCTCTGTGGGATAAGCTAAGATTTAGTAATTTTTTCAGTACACTGATGTGTTTACAAAGTACACTCAAGCAGTGGAAACTCCAGACCAAAGAGCCACTACAGCAGCAAGAGTGCTTGCGAGAGACTGGTTCGTGAGATTCGGAAAACCACTGAGAATCCATAGCGACAGAGGCAGAAACTTTAAAATTCAGTAATCAGAGAGATTTGCTCCATATATTACATCAGTAAAAGCAGGGAAACACCTTACCACCCACAAGGAAATGGCTCATGTGGATGTTTCAACAAGACGATGCATGACCTCCTGCGAACACTGCCCCCAGCAAAGAAACGAGTGTGGCCCAAGTACCTGTCTGAAGTCATTTATGCGTACAACTGCACATCGCACTCGTCGACTGATAGTATTCCCCATACCATCTCTTTTTTTGACTGGATCCTAGACTGCCTGTTGAAAACCTATTGGGACTGAATGAGGGACAGGCATATAACAGTTAGTTATTGGGTCACTGACTATTACCTACGCATGAAAGAAGCCTTCAACCTGGCATCAGTGAAAAGGAATTGTTAACGCAAAAGGTTGCACGGTCAGCATGCACAGGAGACAAGCTTGCTCATAGGTGCTCGTGTTTTCTTGAGAGATCCGAGTCATCAGGATCATCACAAGATTCAGGATGTGTGGAGTCATATCCCACACCACATCATGAGAAAAGTGGATCCGAATGGTCATGTCTACATTGTCGAACCCCTTCAGGGTAACGCCATTTCCAAGACAGTACAGAGGACTGACATTCTCAACATCAGGGATGTCGGTCGATGACCTTCATCAAGATCCTCTGGCTATTAGTACAGATGATGCTCCAGAACAACAAGAGAATGCTGAGGTCGTTGACAACCCTTTGGAGGATGAGACAGGATGAGACACTCTACATTCCTCCTGATGCAGATCCAATAGTGGGAAGAGATGCCAATACAAGAAGTGACCAACCTACTGAGTCTTACACCAGGGTGCATGAAGGACTTCGTACAATAGACACAGCGGGGGAGCAACCTATCACTTCAACAGAGGTTCCTGCTTCTGCCATGGAAGATGCTGATCAATGCAAGTTAGGGACAGAAAAGCAGTCTCCATCTCCCAGAAGAACTATCAGATCGTCAGCAGGCCAGCACAGTAAAATTTATCATGAACCTAGATCGTTTTTTAGCAGTGGAGTCCTGGTATACTCAATCAGTCCTCAAATTCTTGTAAATGTTAGCCAAACCCATCTCCTGTTAATGCAGTTGTTATGTCGGATTAAGTAACTTTTTTACTCCAGGTGACTTATGGGATTGTACTGAGAAGTACAACTTGTATTGTAAGTTTGGTTGACAGGATGCCAACCAAGCAGCAGGGGAGTGTGCAAGTAATTAATTTGCTTGCATGTATGCCTCATGGAGTTATCTTCTATACATCACATCCGGCATGTTCGGAGTGCTGCCGCCATTTTACCATTCTCAAACGCGAGGACTTGGTCTCCATCCAAAAAACGGAAGATTTAAATCTGAGTTGGCTGATGTGAGATTCGGACGGATCGATCAGCACTCATTTTGCTCTGTACCCTGGTCACACAGAGGGTTCTTGTATTCCCTGCATATCCAAATACTGCAAATATCAACCATCATCCTGTGTCTTGCTTAATTCTTCCCACCTCACAGTTCCATAATATGCCTGGTGTTGGCTTAATGGTTGGGGTGGCAGGCTTGGGATCCAAGGTTCCTGAGTTCAAATCCCGCTCAGCTGTTGAATTAATACCAGGTGGGGTTAACTCAACCAGTCATCCTTCCGAGGTCGGCAAAATGAGTGCCAGCATGCTGGTATACTGTGGCGGAGAGGCGACCCATCCAGGATTGTGCCCAATAGCAAAGTAGACTGCTTTGGCAGCACCAATGCTCTACACAGAGTATGATCCCAATGGATGGATGGACGGTTCCATTATAACGTCGTGTACAGTACATAACCACCACATGCTCGCTTGCATCAAAATGCCCTGAAACCTCTAATTTAGAACCAAACTAATGGTCATCCTGGTTTTAAGAAGGCTACAGTACAAGCCATAAATACCAGTGTAAAAGCCCACCCATAGTATGTACAATATAAACCTTATATACACAAGGACTGACGGCACCATACACCGGCACAAGCTGCATTACCTTGGCAGTCATTTTGTTCCCATTGTGTTGGTACAATTTTTTTAAAAAATAGTCGTGATTGTATCACCCAGCATCACGAGTCAAACACTCAGCAGGTCAGAGTGGATTGCTGGGGTTTATTAAAACCACAAAAACCATATTTAGCTACTAAATTATGGGTGTTGAGGCTCTTCAGTCAAGATGATCTGAACAGGGAACGCAGCTACAAATTGATTATGGGAGTTAGTGATGTAATGAAGTCGTATAAAGAACTTTACTAAGAAAAAAACAAGAAAAAGATGTCGTGCAGAGCACGATACTTGCGAAATCCATAAAACAAATTTGACCTAAAAATAATTGGTGGTTGACTTCAATGACAAAATATGCAACTCCTCTTCAAATTTCAAGTGAATCAGATGAAAATTGACGATTTTAGAAATCCGGCCTATGTTGACATTTTGGCCAATGTGGACCTCAAAAATAATTGGCTGGTTAAATTCAATGACCTGAAATATAAATCCTCTTCAAATTTCAGGTCAATCAGATAAAAATTCAGGATTTTAGAAATCTCACCAAAGTTGTTGACCTTAGGCCTATGTTATCCTTTTGACCTCATAAACAAGAGGCTTCTTCCCTATGACAAACTCTACCATGTGGTGAAGTTTCATGAAGATCGGTTTAAAATTGTGACCTGCAGGAGATAAACACACACACAGAATAATAAAATCGACTGACCAACATACTTGAAAAATCTTTGATTGTGGTTTTTTTTTGTATACACTGTCGAGGATCGTATGAGAGTTTACACACAAACACACAACAAGAGGAGGAGACAAGAGAGGTGGCAGATGGAAGGACAAAACAGTGGGAAACAGAGACATGAGATCTGTGGAAGGGAGAGGGATGGGGCAGGTACAAGGGTCAACAAGATGGACACTACAGGGACTTACAGGAAGGAAAGCAGGGAATTTGGTAACCATCAAAGCGACCAGCCGAATAGTAGGTGTAACCACCCGCCATGATCTCACCACTATCCAGTCTCCGAACCTCAGAGTGCTGCAATACCAATGTCCAAACACTTGAGCTCAGATGACAACAAAGACAGGTGATCATCCTCTCTTCGGAGTAGGACATTCCAGGCACCCACCTGAAGGGACCACCTCAAGTTAACCCAAGGAGACCGCCGTCTGGTGAACGACACCTCAGCACCACCCAGACACACTACCACAATCTGACCCGGGAAGGTTACGCCGTGGTTTTCCTCCCATCATCAAATAGTGGGGGTCCAGAAGGTTTTGCACCAATTCCATCATCCGGTGAGCAGCCTTGCATAGGGCAGCTGCACAGAAGGTACTCCCACAGAGTGGGTTTTCAGATTTCTTTGTGGTACATTTTGTGAAATGAAGGGTTTTGTGGTGGCCGGAGTGCAAATCCTGCCACTATTCGTGTACCCAACATTTGTGGTCCCGCTATTCGTGTCACCTGCTTCTACATTCGAGCTTCATGCATTCCCAGTTTGTTTGTTTTTTTTTTTGTTTGTGTTTTTCACACTTCAGGACTGTCTCCAACATCTACCTGGGATATTGGAAATCAGTCAACATCAGAAAATTACATAAAAAAAGTGCAAAAATGGACCCCCTTAACTGCAGACCAATCAGCTTACGTCCAATCATCATCAAGGTCATGGAATCCATCATCGCAGTTGATATAAAATCATTCCTTTTCTCCAACAGTCTCATCTAAGATCCTCAATTCGGATTCAGACTTGGTCACTCGACCTTGCACATACTGCTTCTACTGTCCCAACAATGGATAGAGGTCCTCAATGTCAGACATGAGATCAGGATCATCTCTCTGGACAGATCGTGAGCATTTGATAGTCTGGCATCCACCCTGATCTCCAAACTATCTGCCAACTCCACTCTCGTAGACACCATGTGGCTCTCAATGGAGCCCTTTCATCTCCTCTCCCTTTTCAAGGCTGAAGGACTCCATGGCAATGTTCTCTGCCCCATATTATTCCTCATCTTCATCAATTTCACGGACCCTCTGGAGAATCCTCTTTATCTCTTTACTGATGACTTCACTCTCTGCCGTCACATCTCTCATCCTTCTGACAGACAGACAGTAGCCTCTCCCCTCTCCTCAGACCTTGATAAAAATCACAAACTGGTCAAACACAATTTTGCTTTTGGATATATTGTCTACCCTATTGCATTCTCCCTTGTCCCTCATCATAACCTGCATCCCTCATTTGTCCATCTCTGTCTACTTTCACCCTCCACTCTGCTATTGGTGTTTCCCCTTTCTCTTGCTGTTCTCTTTATTATGTTGTGTCCTGATTTGTTCTGCCATCGCTCTTCCATGAGCCTAGACGATGCAAGAAAAAATAAAATAAAACACAATGTCCTGACATTCGCGGAACCCAACATTCACGCATTTTTCAGGAATGTTTCCCCCGCGAATGTTGCGGTCCAACAGTATATGTACAGTATATAATGTCTTTCGTTTTGCAATAAAACATTTCCCTGGAGCCTAAATCCCCCCCTCGCCCCCTATATACATTAATTATTAAGGGGAATTCGAATGAGCTTAAAGTCACACTTTTCAAGAATGTAACTCCGACGTAAAGCGAGGACTTACTGTGATGTTATACTTTTCTGATGGAGAAGATTTGTTTTAGGTATTATATTGTATAAAATCTTCAAAATCTCACCAATTCTATATTTCTTGTGCTTGGATGATTCTTTTTAATACAAAAGTCAAGGCTTAAGAAGGAGCTAAACAACAGAGGCTAGCCAGTTGACAGACAGACAGACAAAAAAAAAGCACAAAAAACTGCTGTACGATAAGAGGAATGGCAGAGAGGAAAGAGGGTTTGTGGGAGTCAGTGAGTGTCAGTGATTGGGAATGTGTAAATGAAGATGTGGTGGTGATGGGCAAAAGTATTGAACAACTGGATGGAAGAACTCGGGACAACAAATAAATTGGGTTACATGTCAGCATTCTTCATATGAAAAAACCGAGTTGTATTGAATTTGTTTTGGCCATGTTGTGCCTTTGTATAGTAATTGGATACATCCATATCAGTTCCCTTGGGACCCGAAAAGGAGAACAATCTTTTCCATCATGGAATTTTTCCATTACTTGGAAACAAGTTGGCTGGATGTGAAATTCTTTGGTAAAGCCACAACCAGCATATTTATATGATTGGATTGTCAATATATTGCAACAACTTGAGAGAATGGGAAGGTGAGATCAGTTCCCATTGTTCACGCATTCCTGAAAATTCACAATTCCAAAGTGGACCAGGAAAACTGCTGAAAGCCAAACTGTATTCACCTCTGAGCAATGGCACCATGCCATGGAAGGAAAATTATGGCTCTACTTTTGGGATGTCCAATAGCACACGACATAAATATATTTAGCAAATGAAGACATGAAGGCTCAAGATAATGGAAACAACTACAGCACTAAAACGGTACTCGGTAGAGTAGAGCGCATACCTCCACCAGGCTGAACCGTTTACGTTTTGTATCACACTGATGGGCTGGATCTGCAACTCGACTTTCAACAAAATCTAATCAATTTGTCCTTGTCACACACTCAACCTGTCCACCAAATTTAATCTGAATCCGTCCATAACCTTTTGATAAATGCTGCTCACAGACAGACAAGAGAGATTACCATAACCTCCGTATGGGTGAAACCATAACCTCCGTCCACCTTGGCTTGGGCGGCAGAGGTAACAACTCAATATTTCAATAAGAGAGATGTGCTTACAAATCAATAAATTATCTGAGCACAGGAAATATAAATGACAATGAAGTTTTTCATCGATTTTTTCCATTCGAGAAATTGTTTCCCAGTAAATCCAACTCACCTCTATCATCTTCACAAAGTTATCCCCTTTATAGACCATGTCCACATAGATGCCAGACACGTGGACATCCTCCGGAGGAATCTCTCCACACTCCACTATCTCCTCCACCTGCATGGGCATGACATCTGGGTTACGCAAAATAAAATATTTTAAAGCAACACTTGCACAAGCTATCATTCCGAAGCGCTTCGCCAATTTTACCGACAGTCAACCACGTCCCCCTCCCCACACATACATGCACTCTTTTTGTTCACTCATAAGCCACCTCTCTTCCTCACCTCAGCAATGGTCACCTTTGCTGCCTTGCACATTGGTGCATTGAAGTTAACAGCTGTGCGCCTAGCAGAGATAAAAATTAACAACAGTACAACAAAAAGCAAAATTACTACAACGACACGAGTAGTCACAGAACAATCACACACAAAGTAGTAGGGAGGCAGTGCATCACAACAAACCTGAAGACGAGGTTGCCATTGCGATCAGCCTTCCATGCTTTGACAATGGCAAAGTCTCCTACCATGGCTTCCTCCATGATATATTTACGGCCATTAAATGTACGCGGCTGTAGGAAAACAACACATGGGTGAAGTTTTGAACATTTTGAGGAAATCCATGCAGAAGCTGAACCAGGTGGAAAAAAAAAAGAGACCAAAAAACAAAGGAGGCTTATATTAGGGAGTGAACGAAAAGCCAAAGAAGATGGTGGAAGCGAAATGATGAGGGAATAGAATGGAGTGTGGCAAGAAGAAACAATGACCTCTCTAGGTTTGCTGGGAATTGCGATCGACCCATCTTTGTTGTACTTGATAGGTGAGCCTCCGTGATGCACCAACGTGCCGTAACCCGTGGGCGTGTAGAAGGCTGGGATGCCCGCTCCACCCGCACGCAGACGCTCAGCCAGTGTGCCCTTACATGGAAGACATAAAGGGGTGTTATGGGAACATCACTGCAATTCTGTGCAAGATGCACATTATAGAAAAATGCTCTAAATCTACTTCGACTGCAATGAAGGCCGACACGATATCCCTTTGCTCGTGATACATTTCAGCCCAAAGCATAACCTAGTTGTAATGCTCCTCCTCTTTCTTATCCAGCATAAGGCATCATTGGCTGAGGGCTGATGTGCCGCTGATGCAATGACCTCTGCTGGTTAGGGCAGCAATTTCAAATTTGTTCATGTTGCTGGCGGCAGCTCACCTATACTCTTTAGGAAAGACACCGTGGGATCATTAACCTCCACCAACGAACGATGGCAGATGGGACGCCAAGTTCAACGTCCATTCGAGGTACGGCACAAATTGATGAACCACTGGGTTGACCGTTTATACCTGGGTCGTGATTCAAACCCAGGCTCGACAACTTGGAGACAAGTGTGCGTATCTTTAGGCCATCCTGTCAGCCCTATTGCAATGTTAAGGTGTCATTATTTTTTTCGACATCACTCTCTTACTGCTTGCTTAATCGCACCTGCGGCGTGAGCTCCACTTCCAGCTCTCCAGTGAGGTACTGCCGTTCAAACTCAGGGTTTTCTCCCACGTATGATGAAATCATGCGCTTTATCTGGTGCGACTGGAGAAGCATGCCGAGGCCAAAGTCAGATGTGCTGTGGCAGGGAAAAAGGTGGACGGCAGGCCATCGGGGATCTTTCATTTGTGTGCATTGGGATACGAGATAGCACTGCAGTAAAAAAATAAGAAGCATCAGAGAATCACATTCCATTCGATTCTGGCAGATAGTTGCCATTTTCCGTACTGCTCTTACTGTTGCTGCAGTAGGTCTCCTTTCATTGTTAGTAGCCATTCTTTTTTGCTAAAGGTCAACTGTTCATTTTCTGCTGCACAATCATAAGAATAGACATTACACATTGAAAGTGCAACTATTAAAAAAGAAAACTCCTGGGGGGGGGGTCGACTTCTGTGAATCAACCCAGTGGAACAAATCGAGGATTCCTTGGCGGCAGATTTACAACCTTAAGTAGGTTGGGGTGCCGTTGTGGAGCTGGTTCCATGGACACATCGACCTGGTAGTACCCATCTCTCTGGACCAAGTTTTAGAGCAGCCATGGGAATAGAACCCACACCAGTGAGGCAAATGCAACAAAGCTTTACCCACTTTACCACCAAGCCATTTGGGATTACCACACCCGAGATAAGTTTAGCAAATGAGAGTCGGAAAAATGCTTATACAGCCTCAGAACGATGAAAGGGGTATTTATGAAAGGCACAGCATCTGGTTTATGAAATGGCTTCAAAGTAGCAGTGTATGTTGTTTGTGACGCACAAATGGGACTCTTTTGACCCTCCTCGCCATGACACATTAAAGTTGTAAAAGTGCCACAGTTGACACCATGCCATGCTGAGCCTGATACTGTATAACCAGTTTCAACTCAAAACAGAGTAACTTTGCTCCCACAGAAAATCTTTCAAAGCAGTTTGATGACATAATAATTTGCCCTCTGAGAAAAAGGGGCAATCATCATGATATTTAACCACCCCCCCCTCCCCCACCACACCATCCTTCCATTGATACTACAATTTCCCTCTCTTTACAATTATCTCTTCCAAACATTTATTTATTTATTTTTGGACAGTATTATGTTCACCTCCCTTACCATGTGCTGTTATACATTTCTCCTCTCACCTGCCTTTACCTTCCTCAAATTTCAATTTGAACCCGAGCCAATCTTTTCCCTCAGATTGTGTAATATTTAACTTGGCGTGCTTACCCGTAACTTATGACGGATTTATTCAAAGGATAGCTTGTTGTGCTGCTTCACAAACATGTCATGTCCATCTGTGAATCTCAATGAGGTGAAACAAGCAAAAATGTTTTATAACACTTATTTTTTTTTGTTGTTGTGCATGTGGTTGTTGTTTCTGTGATGTACTTTTACATATTTATCTCCGCCACCTAAAGATGGACGGAGATCTTGTTTTCACCCCTGTCTGTCTGTCTGTCTGTGAGCAGGATATCTCAAAAAGTTATGGATAGATTCGGATGAAACTTGGTGGACAGGTTGGGTGTGCGACAAGAACGAATCGATTTGATTTTGGTGAAGATCTCAATTTGGATCCGGATGCAAGATTAATAAAAAGTGATTCTTCACCATTGAGAGATGGGGCCAAAAAACGATATCTGGCATGATATTTCAAAAAGTTGTGGATGAGTTATGACAAAACTAGGTGGACGAGTTGGAATTAGGTGACAAGAACAAGCAGATTGGATTTCGGTGGTTTAGGTCCGGATTCAGATCCGTGCTATCAGTGGGATACAAAACGTAAACTGTTCAGCCTGGGGGAGGTATGCGCTCTCCCGAGTGCCGTTCTAGTTTTCTCTTGCTTCGAGATGTATTACTACGATGTATCGATAGAAGTATTATGTAATATGTAGACAGCCTCAAAAGAGGCAATAGAGAAACAGATGAATAAATGGTACAAACATAGAGATAAAACGTGATATGATGGGGTTGGGGGCTATTGAGGGGGAAAAGTTGCTCACCCTGCATTGTTGCTGACGGCTGTGAGGTTGCGTACGCCATGTTTCACCAATGCTTCAATAAGTTTTTCAGGGATGCCACAAACGCCAAAGCCTGAACCGGAGAATGTAGCACCGATTGGGGACATTTCTGGCTGGCAAAGTTACATTTACTCAACAAAATCAGCAGAAAAACAAAGAAACGTTTTGAACAAAGATTAACTTCGCATGGTTTCAAGGTTTCAAGGTTTCAAGCAGACTGTACACGAGCACCTCGTGTCATCACCCTTCCTTATCTGTGATATTTTCCACTCTAATTAACACGACCTATTCCAACCTTCCAACTTGCAGGTGTCTGTGTCTGTGTCTGTGTTCGCTCATTCCCTTGCTTGTGTTGTCCAACTGTATCACCAAGTCATTATGTTCCTTTTTACTCTCCTCACCTCATTCTTCCATGTGCTTCGAGAATGTATAAAAATAAATAATACGACTAATAATAACAACAATAGAGTAGCCTTCCAGCTTTATTGCCAGAGGTATTTGGAACACAAGTCCAACTCTGAAGCTACTCTATAGTCATAATGAAAGCTTAGCTATACTCAAAACTGGCAGGGGAACTACATATCGGTATGCTCACTTGTGATCAGCTCCAATTGGTTAGTGAGAGTCATTCGCAACAGCTGTTATACGTCGGATCGAGTTTAAAACACAGTTGATGGAAAATGGATTACGTGTATCAGCTGCAATAAGATCCACAACAAATCCACCACGAACACTTAGGCCATCAGCCGTAAGCTGTATCGTGCAGTTTCGTTCCACTCATCGGGGGGGGGGCGGGGGGTAGACAAAACCTTGATAATATGATAGTATATATCCAAATACATACGTATCCAAAGGTTCTCCACTCAAATAGCTGCAGTTATTGTGTATTTTCATCTTGAAAATTGATGCATTCCCCACATTCTCTCTCTCATTTGAATTTTCTCCACTTGGATCACGTGTGGGCCATGTGACACCTCGACAGCCAATAGATCGGCTGACATCGTATGCGAATTACGTCAGACAGCGTACCTACCAACCCTACCGATTCGCGCGGTAGCCTACCGATTTTCTATAGCTCCCAACGCATACCGATTTTATTAGTCAGACATACCGCATTTGGAAATTGTTATTGGAAAAAAAAAATAGTTGTGTTTTTTCAGTTTTGCGTTCGTTTCTCACTGCCAAGATCGTATTACATGCGGCTGCTTCTACATTCTAAAAAAACTCGTGCTTGACCTTGATTTCTTATCTCGTCAGCGATTGGTTATTGCTTCCAAACTAAGCATGACTAATCAAATGGGACGACAGGAAACAGCGGGCATTCATTTCAAGACAACGCACCATTTTCCATTCATGATCAAAGACTGCAGTTAACAGAGAGGACTCATCGCTTCAGTGCACGACAACAATGCAAACACCAGAAAAGAAAAAAAACCACCCCCATGCTGGGTCAACAAGTTTAAGCCAAGTTGGACAACAGAGTTCAAGTGTATCAAGGCTTCGCGGAAAGGAGACGGACATGCCTTCTGTGATATGTGTCGATCAGACTTCTCCATCAGTCATGGGGGATACAAGCTGTTAGGATACAAGCTGTCACTGAGCAGGACAACCAGAGGTCGAACAGGGAGCTATTTGTCGGTTTCCAGGCAATGCAGCTCATTGTGAAGAACGCCCTAGAGGGGACCAGTGGAGTGACGAAATTCAGAGCAGAGGTCCGAATGTTCAACGTTGGTTCCCTGACCTGCATGACGGACAAATTCCCATTCCAGGACCCTTTGATCAGGAATGCGGTCATCGTGGACCCAGCCTCCTCCAAGACAGCTTCCATGCAGAGCCTACTTACACTGGTTGAACAGCTCCCTGCATCTGTTGCCCCAGAAGAGAACAGAGATGCGCTGTGCAGAGAGTTCTGCACATATCAGTCAGATGTCACCCTGCCAGCATATGACCCAGATGAGAGGGTGGATGTGTTTTGGGTAGCCATGGAGAAGATGACGGACCCTGTCACTGGCACCAGCCAGCCCATTTACCCATCGCTCTGTAGACTGGCCAAACACGTCCTGCTGATCCCTCACAGTAATGCCTACTCTGAGTCCCTTTTCAGCATGGCCAAGAAAATGACAACTGATCAGAGGAGCACGTTGGGATGCGGCAAGGAAGGTCATGCAAAGTCAAGCGTGTACGAGGACAGCCATGGCATCAGAAACACTCTGTGTGGTTTGCTGGAAGGGAAGATTAACATCTTCAAGCCGGATGGAGTCAGCTACTTCTCGTGGAAGCCAGATGCCGACCTTCTTAAGAAGGCCAAATCTGCCACCGACCAGGCTCTGAATAGCTAAATGTGCATCTTAACTGTTCAAACCTGAAAACTGTAAATATTGTGAAACTGAAAATATGTTATGAAATCAGAGTGGCCAGTCATTTCATTCATAAAGATGTATCAGTGAGTTTATGTAAACTCTTGTGTACATGTATGGGCACATACATGTAGAGCTTGGACAGTGAGTAATTTATGGAAATGTGATGATGATCATGATGTCTTAGAAAAATAAAGATTGGTGAGTCGATCAACCATGTTAAGTTTTCTCTTTTTAACTCTAAAAATATGTTGATATATTTCAGCTAACTGTGGGCTCAAAATGCAGGAGATTGCACCATTTTGCTTCATTTTTTTGAAAATTTTCCGGGGGGGGCATTCCCCCGGACTCCCCTAGGGACACGTGCGACACAGTCGCACGCCAGCCTGCCGCTTTCCTTCAAAAAGGGATGGCAGGTATGAGACTGTCATGTGACCAGCTAAGTTGTCCAAGATGGGAGCTTCCTGCAGGGAGGAAGTCACCAGCAGCTGATCGGTGGTTTATCAGTAATTTTTGATGAATATGGCCAGTGAGGACGCCCCCCCCCCGGTGTATTATTCACCAGGACAATGTAGCGAACGAAGAAGTCAAATGTTTTACGTCTGTATGATGGGATAAATGGAGAGAAAGTGCCAATAAATGGCTCGTCTTAGACGGTCACGAACGACGTTTAGCCGAGAGTGCACGAGTGTATATTGAGTGTGAAGAAATCCCTTGTCATCTGGGCTATCACGACACTTGCTACTGTCGCTTCATAAATGCAAAAATAATACGTGGGGCTGAGAAACGTTGTTCACAAACCATGCATGATGATTCTGCGATTGTTGATGATTGCATGTATGAACCATCGCCAAAAAAACTGCCCTCTGCATCGAACATTGCTGGACATGTTGTATACCTGCAACTCCCACGAAGAGCCAAAATTAGGTTACTCCGCTTTCCCTATTGTAGTAGTCGGGGCCGTCTAGGGGCTGATGCGGTTACGGGTAAGGAGGCTGGGTCCCCACCCCGTGAGGTCTGGAACGTCCTCAACACGAGCCGAACTACATGGGTGTAAAATATATAAATATAGTTGAATCAACACTCAGTGACACACAATACCGCCCGGCGCCCCGTTACATCGACTCAACCCTGCGGGGCTGGCCCAAGGCCACCCTGACGATGGCTGCTCTTCCCAGACGAAGACGCCACATGACTAGCGATGCGGCAAAGTCGATCCTCGCGCTGACTGGGTACGCCTCAAGTGTCGATCAGCACCGGTTCGACTGCCCAGTTGTCTGCTCCACCGGCCGTATGTATGTAATGTCTGGCCGCGGCTGACCGACTATATATAAAGCTGTCCGAGGCAGGGTCAATGGCGTTCATTCGATGGGTCGATGTGCTGGCGTTGAACAATGGTTAGTCCTCCCGTGCCGGCACTATGGGTACAAAAGGCCCATGATCAAAGTTAGTCCTCCCGCACCGGCACTCTCGGCTAAATGTCGTTCGTGACTGTCTAAGACGAGCCATTTGTTGACACTTTCTCTCCATTTATCCCATCTTACAGACGTAAAACGTTTGACTTCTTCGTTCGCTACATTGTCCTGGTGAATAATACACTGGGGAGCGTCCTCATGCCATATTCATCAAAAATTACCGATAAATCGCCGATCAGCTGCCGGTGATTTCCTCCCTGTAGGAAGCTGCCATCTTGGACAACTTAGCTGCTCACATGACAGTCTGACGAAATTTGCATTCAATGTCAGCCGATCTATTGGCTGTCGAGGCGTCACATGGCCTACATGTGATCCGAGTGGAGAAAATTCAAATGAGAGAACGCGGGGAATGCATCAATTTTCAAGATGAAAATACACAATAACTGCAGCTATTTGAGTGGAGAACTTTTGCATATGTATGTATTTGTATATAAACGATCATATTATCAAGGTTTTGTCTACCCCCCCCCCCGATGAGTGGAACGAAACTTGATTTTCAGGCACTTCCTGAGCCATGGCTTATGGCCTAACTGCTTAAATGGCTGCAATTAGTCGCACCATCTTGCAGGGCCAGCCAGGAAACGTTTACGGCCCAAATCTTTTTCACGGACCGGTTGGCCAGGCCTGATGGTCAACTGAAGGTGACAGGAATTTGGAGTTTAACCATAGCCTACTCCTTGCAAAGGATACTGTGGGGTCCTTAACGTCCACAAACTGATACTAGTAGATGAGATACGCAATTTCATGGCCATCCAATGGATTGTGCACAAATGTGATGCAAAACCCTACCTGTGAAGCACCACAATGACAGCTTGTAGCCGAGTCGAGATTCAAACCTGGCCCAGATGGCTCAAAGCCAGAGTGCGCATAACGTACAACTAAATGCTAGTGATATGAAAGCAAAGGTCAACTTGAGTTCATGCTTGGCAATACAAGTGTTAAGTGAGTGATTAAGTGATTCGACATGCAATTTTTGGTGGTACAGGTAATGTAGTTCAGGGAAAAAAACTACAAAAAAAAAAAAATTGCAGTTCAGGAAAACAATGAAGTACATTCCAGGAACCCAGTGGAAAAACAAAAACAATGAAGAGAACTATAAATTGGCTAGAAAGGTGTCCATAATTCAAACTCAATACGAAGGTGCAGGGTTATTATAGTCACCGTTGAGCCATCTAACCTGGCTTTGATTCCCGGCCTGAATACAAACTGCCGCAGCAGTGCTTTGCAGGCAGGGCGTTGCATCACAATGTGCACCGTTCCTTAGATTGCCATCAAGCTGGATGTCTTGTCTGCTTGCAGTAGTTGATGTACATTAAAAGATCCCATGGTGTCATTCACAACGAATATGTGAATCATTGCTGGACATGAACAAATTACAAATTCCTGCTCTGAATGCTGTTGGAAAAGCAAAGGCAAACCACCCAGTGTATTCGTTCGGTGGGGTTGCTTTAACTGCGCTATTCCTGCTTTCAGGTACACACAAGCAAGTGTGCACAAGCACAGACACAGAGGACATCTTTTCCCATTTTTCCATCTCAATCCCACGACCTCCTTCGTCAGGTCAGGTTCGATCTGTGACCTGCTACAGGTACCATGTAAACCTGTACTAACCTGTTCCATGGTCGGGTTGTCGGCGACTAAACCGTCTCCCCCACCAGGTTTTCTGGTGAGGAGGGTGTTTGGATATGGACACCCAGCAGGATTAAAAACAAAACCTGTCAAAGGGCGGAGGAGCTCCTTGTGAGCCAACGGCCATCCATATCTAGTGCCCAACTGTGTCTGCGGACGTCCTCCTGCAGTTGGGTTACTTCTTATTAGGAGGTTGGTGGCAGGATTTGCACTCCAGCCACCGTAAAACGCTTCATTCCGCAAAACGCAAAAACGCAAAAAAATCTGAAAACCCACTCCGTGGGAGTACCTCCTGTGCAGCTTCCCTTCGCAGGGCAGCTCACCGGATGATGGAATTGGGGCAAAGCCTTCGGGACCCCCAATCTTTGATAGGAGGGAAACCACGGGGTAACATCCCTGGGTCAGATTGCGGGAGAGTGTGTCGGAGTGGTGCTGAGGTGTCGTCCACCAGACGGCGGTCTCCTTGGGTTAACTCTGAGCGGTCCCTTCGGGTGGGTGCCTGGAATGTCCTATCCCTAAGAGAGGATGATCACCTGTCTCTGTTATCATCTGAGCTCAAGCGTTTGGACATCGGGATTGCAGCTCTCTCTGAGGTTCGGAGACCGGATTGCGGCGAGATAATGGTGGGTGGTTACACCTACTATTGGTCTGGTCGCTCTGATGGTTACCATACCCAAGGAGTTGCTGTAGCTGTGTCCAATAAGCTGACCCCAATGATAATTGAGGTAACACCGGTCAACGAGCGTATTATGAGATTAAGGATTCGTCACTCCTTAGGTGTCATTTCCCTGGTCTCTATTTATGCTCCGACTGAGGCGAGTGATCTTACCGTGAAGGACACATTCTACGCCACACTCGAGTCTGTGGTTGATCAGTGCCCCAGACGAGATACACTTCTAGTCTTGGGGGATTTCAATGCATCGACTGGAACTGATAGGGATGGTTATGAGGTGTGTGTTGGTCCCCATGGGTCAGGAACTATGAACCAGAATAGCACTAAGTTCCTTGACTTTGCAAGAAGTCATGGACTTAGGGTGGCTGGTTCATGGTTTCAGCGCCCGCAAGCTCATCGCTGGACTTGGTATTCCAACGCTGGCGGTGTGGCAAAGGAGATTGACCATGTCCTCATTGTGACGGTCGTTGGAGGATGATCCAGAACTGCAGGGTCTACCAGAGTGCTCAGTTCCTCAATACTGACCACAGGCTTGTTGTAGCAACTCTAAAGCTGCACCTTAAATCCTGGAGAATGGTACCATCCCAGCCTAGGCTGGATGTTGCCAAGCTCAGGGATGAGAGAGTAGCTGAGAGTTTGCGAACAGGCTGAGTGGACACTTGGGGGTCTGGGTGCTTTGGGGGTCCTGAAGAGCTGTGGAACACCTTCAAGACCACCGTCCTTGATGTTGCCGGTGGATGCCTTGGAGTTCACCGCAGGGCAAAGAAGAGAATTTTGTCTCTCAAGGGACACTGGATACCATTGACCAGAGTCGCAGGGCCAGGCTGAATGGCAGAGCTGAGCTGTTCAGGGAGCTGAGGCGTAAACTGCGTGCACTGAGGGTGGACAAGGAGGCCTATGTGCGAGGAATCTGTGAGGGGGTAGAGCATCACCTGTGGACAGGTGATTCTCGTCCCGCTTACAGGGGAATTCGCGCATTACGTTCATCCAAGCCCATCCCTCGGAGCACTGCAGTTCGAGCAGAGAGTGGTAGGGCTCTGACAGAGGAGTCTGAAGTGAAGGCCCGCTGGGCCGGTTACTTCGAGCGGTTGTACCAGGCTGATCCCCAGCTGTCGAGTTGGACGTCAAGGGTGTTACAATCCCTGTTGCTGACCCTCGAATCAACTGTGGTCCACCATCGCTTGTGGAAACACGGGCTGCGGTGACCCAGTTGAAGCGGGGCAAAGCTCCAGGGATCTGTGGCATCCATGCCGAACTTCTCAAGGCTGGTGGAAATGCTGCACTCGCGTCGTTGCATGCAGTTTTGTGCTCTGCCTGGAACACAGGCATCATCCCAACTGACTGGAAGAGGGGCCTTGTTGTCCCTCTCTGGAAAGGGAAGGGTGATCGCCAAGACTGCAACAACTACCGAGGGGTGACGCTGTTTCAGTGCCGGGCAAGGTCTTTGCTCGGATAATTCTTGATAGGGTTCGCCACCTTCTGCTTGAGCACCAGCGTCCAGAGCAGTCAGGCTTTACACCAAAGAGGTCAACGATTGACCGTATCCTTGCACTTCGTGTCCTCACCGAACGCAGACGAGAGTTTCGGCAGGGGCTGCTTGCAGCCTATGTTGATCTCTGTAAAGCGTTTCCGATTCAGTGAATCGGGATGTCCTCTGGAGGATTCTTGGTCTTCGTGGGGTGCCACCGAAAATGATCGATCTGATGTCTGAACTCTACTCTGGTACTGAGAGTGCTGTGAAGTGTGGTGGTACCGCCTCTGACTTATTTCCAGTTGTTACTGGAGTTCGTCAGGGATGTGTACTTGCCCCCACACTTTTCAGCACTTGTATGGACTGGATTTTTGGGAGGATGTCGGAGAGATCAAGTTGCGGTGCATCGTTTGGCAATGTCAAGATCTCGGACCTTGATTTTGCAGATGATGCAGTCATCTTTGCGGAGACTTTAGACATCCTCTTGGGGGCCCTCGAGGTGCTGAATGAGGAGTCGGAGCCGTTGGGATTACGGATTTCTTGGGTCAAAACAAAGATCCAGGCTTTCGGTGACATCTTGGATGCTGCTGTCCTGTCTGTGTCTGTTTGTGGTGAGGATGTTGAGGTCGTGGATAGATTCACTTACCTTGGCAGTGATATTCATGTCTCCGCAGGTTGTGAGCCGGAGGTCAATAGACGTCTGGGTCGGGCCTGGGGAGTCATGGATTCACTGGATCATGGGGTGTGGCGCTGCCGGTACCTGTGCGGGAGGACGAAAGTCCGAGTCTTCAGGTCCTTGGTACTTCCAGTCTTGCTCTATGGGTGCGAGACTTGGACTTTGACCAAGGATCTGAGACGGAGACTTAATTCCTTTGGTACCAGGTCTCTTCGGAGAATCTTTGGCTATCGCTGGTCGGATTTTGTGTCCAACGAGCGGTTGCTGAGAGAGACTCGGATGAGATTTGTTACCTGCATAGTCCGTGAGCGTCAGCTGCGGCTGTATGGACATGTGGCTCGTTTTCCTGACGCTGATCCTGCTCACCAGATTCTCTCAGCGAGGGAGTCTCATGAGTGGAGGAGGCCAGTGGGCCGACCACGTGCCTCATGGTTGCAGCAGGTTGACCATCATCTCAAGGAGATGGGGATGGGCCTGGCATCTGCCTGGGGGATGGCCAGACGGAGGCCCCTGGAGTACCGGCGGAAAGTGGACGCAGCGACGCGCTGTTCTGGCACATGCTCCCATACCTGACCTGAATCCCACGACACAAAAGATACACAATTACACCAACCCACACTACAAATGCACAACTCCCTCCCACATAGAAATCTTCAAACAAATGATACGACTGACCTATGATGCAAACAAATGATAGCAAAGTAGCTGACCTATGGGTGATCTTGTTCCAAGAGTCTCTGTATTTGGGCGTTGCATAGGCAACAGACCGCTGCCACGATCTCTTCCAAAAATATTGCGTACATGAAGCAAAAATATGCTTACTGCTTATGTGCATATATACTATATCGTGGTTATAATAGCTCAGATAATTCCAATTGCACTGACATCAGAGGCCTGAAGGCTGAGGCCTATATGTACCATCACCTTCACAAAGCCCATAATACCTGTGGGCTACAACCTTTTGATCTTTGATGAACCTTTTAAGTCATTTAATTTGTTTTATACTGAATGGAAAACTTATATGGCGGGCATGGTGACTGTGAATATGACACCCCTGAAGATGTGTTCGCGGACTACAACACCAAAAATGGTGGATGTATGATTTTTCCAGGTTACATTTGTGGGTGGCGTCAGGCCAGCCGTCCAACCGATGGGTATAGAGCGGACATATATATATATATATATATATATATATATATATATATATATATATATATATATATATATATATATATATATATATATATATATAACAGCTCTATTATATATAGATTACCACACAATGTTATGGAAATCCATAAAAGGATTGTGGTGTCATTCCTACCTTGTTTGGTTGATTTTTGGGGGGATTCCATTCCAACCTCTTTTCAGTGTCTGTGTGGTGTGGTGTGGTGTGGTGTGGTGTGGTGTGGTGTGTTTTATACATGCATACAGAAAATATAATGACATGCTTTATCGGGTGAGGTTCCAAAAATGGCATGTGCAGTTTTTCGTAGCGCTCCAGAGCTTTGACCCTGATGACTGAATCAGTGATCAAAAGAAGTACTGTATGGGAAAGGCTCCAATGATTGGGTTTATAAAGACTCAAGAATCGCTATACGGTGTTTATTACAGCGAGCTTGTTATTCACCTTGAATAAACAATCGTGTTCCTTGACAAACTACAATTTAAAGTTTACGCCAGCAAAACTCAGATTAAATCCGAGTGGATTTTCCAATGCAGGACAGCTGTACTTAAAAAGTAAACCACAGTATCAGGATACCAGCATAACATAAACAAAACATTTTCCACACCACCCTACCCCTCCCCATCTCCCTCCCCTCATACCACCAACAAACAAAGTAGCTCCATCAGGTATGTCCTTCACAGCTTTCAGCGGGCAGTCTATAAAAGCGACGTTGCGATGTGAGGAGGTGGAGAGCGATGCCTGCAGACGGTGGACGGAAGGAGGGAAGGAGGGAAGGACAAAGGAGTTGGTGGTGGTGGTCATATGGCAGCTTAGCTACAGCGGTAGCTATCATTTCTTGAAGCGTGACTGTGTCGCTGATGCAGTGCCCCTCCACCAGTACACACACTGGAACTGGTACTCATTTCGCCGACCTCGGAAGGATGACAGGCTGAGTCAACCCCCTGGTGTATTAATTCAGCGGCCGACGGGGCTTGAACTCAGGACCCTAGGATCCCAAGCCACCACCCTAACCACTGAGCCAACACCAGGCACAATGGAGGTGGCGGATCTGAGCTGCTATCCATCGTATTGCAAAAAAAATAAAGAGAATTAAATGGCAATGCATCATGAAATGGACCGATGGTTGTTGAGGTTTAAAATGCTCCAAGAATCGGTGGAGAATGTTAAGGTGCAATAAAATTGGAGGGGGGAGAGGAGAGTGAGGATTCAAGAATCGAGATGGAAGTGGGAAAACAAGGGACAGTGAGAAAATGTCTCAAGATGAGGATATTTGTACACTTTGGATCATAATTAAGGAAATTATTTGGAATTCGGTAGTTTGATGAGATGGAGGGGGTGGGGGGGGGGGGGTAGAGGAAAGTTGGTCGAGGGTGCTGGACAGTGTTATGGAGGGTTAGTGTGTGGAAGGGGAGAGTGAGGGTGGACAGTGCAGAGAGGAAGGGGGTTGTGGGGTGGGGTGGGGTTACGAGGGCAGTGAGTGTGGCGGGGAGGGGTTACGAGGGGAGTGAGTGTGGCGGGGAGGGGTTACGAGGGGGTGAGTGTGGCGGGGAGGGGTTACGAGGGGGTGAGTGTGGCGGGGAGGGGTTACGAGGGGGTGAGTGTGGCGGGGAGGGGTTACGAGGGGGTGAGTGTGGCGGGGAGGGGTTACGAGGGGGTGAGTGTGGCGGGGAGGGGTTACGAGGGGGGTGAGTGTGGCGGGGAGGGGTTACGAGGGGGTGAGTGTGGCGGGGAGGGGTTACGAGGGGGGTGAGTGTGGCGGGGAGGGGTTACGAGGGGGTGAGTGTGGCGGGGAGGGGTTACGAGGGGGTGAGTGTGGCGGGGAGGGGTTACGAGGGGGTGAGTGTGGCGGGGAGGGGTTACGAGGGGGTGAGTGTGGCGGGGAGGGGTTACGAGGGGGTGAGTGTGGCGGGGAGGGGTTACGAGGGGGTGAGTGTGGCGGGGAGGGGTTACGAGGGGGTGAGTGTGGCGGGGAGGGGTTACGAGGTGGGTGAGTGTGGCAGGGAGGGGTTACGAGGTGGGTGAGTGTGGCGGGGAGGGGTTACGAGGGGGTGAATGTGGCGGGGAGGGGTTACGAGGGGGTGAATGTGAAGGGTTTGGGGTTATGAGGTGGGGGGGTGAGTGTGGTTATGAGGGAGAAGTGTGGGGTTACGAAGGGGGTGTTAAGGGGTGGGGGCTATGAGGAGGGATTGCGTGGAGGAGTGGGGGTTATAAGAAGGGAGAGTATGGGGGGGAAGTGGTGACAGGTAATGGGAGGTGGGGGGTGGAAAGAGAAGGGTTACGAGATGCAGAGTGCAGAGGAGGGGTTGCAAAGGTGTGTGGGAAGGGGCAGAGATCAAAAGGTGGAGTGTGGATTGGGGTCATGAGGAGAGCACTTAAGAGAGAGAGAAGTGTGGAAAATGTTTGCGATGGGGAAGTTGGGGAAGGGGAAGGGTTCGGGGTTGGGGATGGGGTCGGGGAAGGGGCCGGGGTTGAGGAAGGGGTCGGGTTCGGGTTCGGGGTCGGAGGAATCAAGGTGTAAATTATAACGTCCCAGTAAGTCGGTATGAGACATTGGATTGGCACAGAGTACGAAATTAACACAAAACAAAATCCGTGACGAGTCGAGCACTGGAAGGACAGGTGATACCAATGGTGTGTATCATGGGAGTGCCGAGTGGTGACAAGTGTGGTGAGAGAAAACAGGGTGTGCAGTATGACTGACGGTTCTTGACGAACGAAAGTGTGACGTAGAAAAAGCGTGACAAAGGCCAGGACCAGGTAACCATGTTTGCGAACAGCAATAGGACCAGAAAGATCAACACAGACAAAAACAGGACGAGAGAAATACACACACAAATCATAACGACCATCTCCAGAACATAACAGACGGAGTAAGAGAATGATGGAGACGAACAAACACGTCGACATCAATGAGAGTACATGTACCGTGCATGTTGCGACCCGGTGGACAGGCCAAGCGAGGGAGGTGAGTTTACGCAGCATCGCGGCCATTGAGAAGAGGAAGAAGAGTAAGGGGCGTGGTTTTAAGACACGTCACGTGATGACGGGAAGCGCCTCGCCTCAGGTTCGCATCACGTGATGACGAGAAGCGCCTCGCCTCAGGTTCGCGTCACGTGATGACGAGGAAGCGTCTCGCCTCAGGTTCGCGTCACGTGATGACGAGGAAGCGTTTCGCCTCAGGATCGCGTGACGGATTCTTGTTGCGGTTCGACCTTCATTGAGTTCCACGGTCCACAGTGTTGGTTTTAACCTGAAACTAAAAGAAAACGTCCTGTTCCGGACACGAATACAAAACTTTTTTGTACATTAACTGACGCTTCACTTGACTCGAGGCCAAACGTAAATAAACGCGGACGTGACTCGGTGAACGAGAGAAAATGTCGCCTTCAAATCTCGGATCGCTTCATTCCACAACTGGAAATTGGTTTTGGTGTTTCCATCGCGCAGCTCAAGTAATGATTTCGTTTTTGTTCCTGATCAGCTTTGTCCAAATATTACAAACTTCGAGTTAAACTTCCTGGTGTCGTCTTTTCGTAAATTGATTATTTAAAACAAGTTTTTTGTCGTTCGGACGAATTGAAACGAAGGCAACATCGCGGTAAATGGGACAATGTCGGGTTAGGAGGATGTAAGTAGTGGGGCACCTCAGGTATCCATTCAAGGACCATCATTATTCATATAACTAGCAAATACCCACCCGTCGCTTCCCTGACGGTAATACCAAAGGGCGGAGGAAGAGAAAGAGGGGGGAAGATGGATAGAGGGGTGGGGAAGTGAGAGAGTGGGGAGAATGAAGAGGTGGAGGGAAAAAGAGAGAAGAGGGAGGAGGAGGGAAGGCAGTATGAGGTGAGAGGAAGGGAATGTAGACGTGCGGTGGAGCGCTAATTACGATTCATAGTTTCATCAAAATGATTCCACATAGAATAACAGTGAAGATGTAAACAAAATAATGTCTGAAATCCATTTACTACCAGTCATCCGCGAAACACGGCCCGAGACAAACTCCCATCTAGACATAAATACCGCCTGGACGCGTTTGGAGCCAAGCGGTCTGGAGACAAACACCGTCCGGAGACAAACACCGCCTGGACGGGTCCAGAGACAAACACCGCACATACGCATCCGGAGACAAACACTGCCCGGACCTACTGCCATTTTGACCTACTTAAAGTCAAGTGACCGGAATGAGATTTGCAATCCCCGTTACCAGTCACGAGCAGAAAGTTGCTGCGCAATTGCAGCCCGATTGGCCAAGAAGTTTGGCCAGGGAAGTCGAAATAGGAGACGGACGGACAGACGGACGGATGGATGGACAGAGCACGATGGACAATACCTTATCTGGAATTCCAATTCCAGAGAAGCTAAAAATTGTACGGTATGAACATTTATAAATTACAGACATTGGAACTTCTTCAGAATACACGATGTTTTGAAAATGACGTTAAAAGGCACCATTGCCAGTTAACACATTCCGCTTTTCTGATTCCCACACCATGATGCCCCTCATAACCTTCACAACAAAGTCCATCAGAATGGCTTGAATTACACTTGTAATGTTTTATTTCAGTCCATTGAGTACATCGGTAAGTTTGTTTGTGTTCTTCCTCTGAGAATCACAGTGAAACAACTGATAATTATTAATTAAATCACTGTATGACTAATCTATTGTTGTGGTTGACGAAATTCACAAACCACCATTCAGGTCCCTTAGGTGAGATATCTCTGTAAGTATATGTGTAGTTAGGCCCAAACCCGTTGTTTAGAGGGAATAAATGTCATTCATGCGGGCTGCGACCCCTCTAGATAGCCGTTTTTCTTTTACTATCTTTATTTTGGACCAGCCGCCATTACTACCACCACCAACCACGTCTCAACAGCCATCACACAACAACCACCAACCACAACGCCGCTTCACAACAACCACCAACCACAATGCCGCTTCACAACAACAACCACCAACCACAACGCCGCTTCACAACAACCACCAACCACAACGCCGCTTCACAACAACAGCCACGACCTTTACCGTCACAACTCGCCACCATCGCATCACCACCATTCTTGCGCCACTTGTGGGCACCAATACTGGACTCGTGCAGGGCGCACACCGAGCAGCGTGTTCAGAAACATCACAGACTTTCCGAGAAAAACGGATCAAAAACGACTCACGCCCACTTCTGTTCCGTCCTATCGGAGAGCGTGGGGCGATTTGGCCCCACCTCCAGGGCGTTGGAGTGAGGTCGCTATATGCAAATTCATGGATCAAAAAGCATTCACGCCCACTTTTCCTCGGTCCAATGGGGAGCCAGTTAGAGGTGAAGGGTCGGAGGTAAAGGGTCAAAGGTGGGGGAGCGAGGCCACGGGGGATATAAACGGCTGCGTTCGTCAGACAAGGCAGTTCGGAGGGGAGAAGTCAAGAGTTCGAGTTCGCGGTTGGGAGTTGTCGGTGGAGCTGGGAAGAAGAGGACGGAGCTGTGGAGAGGTGGCGGCGGCGAAGGCGATCGAGGGGGTGCTCGCGTCGGAGTCGGGGAGCGGCGGAGGGAGAGGCCGGCGGCGCGACCGAGGTCGAGGTGGAGACGCTCGTCGTGGGACCCGAGACAGGGTGATATCCTCCTCCCCCCCCCCCGAGCATCAACAACCCCCTCCTCTTTCCCCCCGCGCTGAGATAGTGCGACAAGGGGGCCCCTTTCCCACCCCCTACCAGACACTGTCTGCGAGGTCCGCGGAGTTGAGGCGCCACCGCCGCTCTGCGTCTCATCATCAGACGGGTAGGCCCGACACGGTCTCGGCCCCAGGCCCGTCTACCCCCCTCATCCTGGAGGGTGGTTCTTTTTCTTTTGCTTTGGGTATCTGTGTTGTCGGCGCCGTCTGTGAAGTAAAATTGTATAAGTGTTGCCGTGTGCTCGGTAGTCGGATAGCTCTGCATTGTGTTTCTCTTTTATATTTGCTTTTTGTGTAATATTGTGGTTCTTCTCCTTTTACATGTGCTTTTGGTGTAATTGTATATGTGTGCTTCCCGTTCATCGCGAAATAAATGTGAGTTATGTTGAACTGTTTTCCCGCTTCGCTTCGTCTTTTCTTTCATTGAATCTCCATCTTGCTTCACGTAAAGGGTTGGTCGTGGGCTAAAACGCCCGATAATTAATCGAACCGTCGAGGCCGACGAATAACACCGCTCGGTTATCCTGATAGTACGGAACGGGTCGCTTAAAGTGGCCCGTGTCCGAAGTCGACCTGCGGCGAGGTGCGATCGCCCAGTCTACCCTCCGTGTGGGTACTTAGGTAGGTCGAATTTGGAGAGCAACCCTATCCCACGCGGGGGCCGATTGGCACGATCGTGGTGAGACCGAAAGGTCCACCCGTGACTAGTTCCCGGCGTTAGTCCGAGAGGGTCACGACTGGATTGTCCGTCCGGTGGGCGACGTGCCGCGATTCGAGTTACGTGGTCGTTCGCACGCCGGCGGGCGCGAATCCGCAACACTGGTGTCAGGTCGTGCGATATAAACTCATCGCCCTCCTCGCGGCACTGGTATCGGAGAACGGGAAAACGGGCTCTCCTGTCTCCAATTAAATTCACGGGAATCGGTCCAGGGGTGAGAGGAGCGACCCCCGATTCCCTCCAAATTACGAGCGAGCTAAATTAACCCTTTAAGAGAAGCAAGATGGCGTCTCAAGGCGAGCGGGAGCCGGGGGTATTAGAAATGGATGTAGAATGTGTAGAATCCATGGTCCAGGATGAAATCCCCGTGCAGGAAATGTTGGTTGTACAGGAAAACGAACTCGCCCAACTGAACCCAGAGCCCGAAATAGGTGCGGCAGCGGCCGCGGTGTATGACACCTCCCCTCCCCCTCTCCACCAAAACCCCCCGATCCTTGCCGAAACGGCTCACCCAAGCGCACCCGACATGGCCCAGCTATGCGCCATGCTGGCGGCAATGACAGCAAGGATGGATGCGAATACACAAAAAATGGATGAAATAAAAAGCATGAACGAAGAGATGGATACAAACACAAACGAAGTGAAAAACGAAATAAAAGGAATGAACGAAAAGATGGATGCGAATACACAGCAAATGAACAAGCAAATGAACGGAATGAACAAGCAAATGAAGGAAGAAATGAAAGAGCTGCGGGGTGAGACGCAGAACATGGGCCGATGCCTGCAGGCGGGCATGAAGGCCGTTTGCAGGGAGCTGAAAATGGCGACTCCACGTGTAGGAGCGAACGAGCTGGAAGGGGGTGCAACGGCTGTCGGGCCCGCGGTGGAGGCGGGTGAAAAAATAATTCGGGGGGCGTGTTGGGCGAGGGTCGTGACAGAAAAAGTGACGGTAGCCGGGAGGGGAACGATAGAGGGAAGACTGCACGATGAAGACGGGGTAAGTGACGCACACACACACGGAGGTAGTGGAGGATAATGGGGGTGAGCTCGCGGACTGGGTAGAGACCTGGTGCGAGCAGTTGGATGGCCTCCTCCAGGAACGAGGGGAGGGAGTATGCCCCCTTGAGGCGAGTCACGACCAGGTGAGTTCGGTCGTGTCGAGCGAGGTTGAGGGGAGGAGTGCTGCGAACGGGTGCACGGAAAGCTTGGGGGGTATAGAGGCCCCGGAGACCCTTGTGGGGACACGAATCCCCAGTGTGGTTGTCCCTGTGTGTGTGGTGCAAGGTGTGAGTGCGTCCCCGTGTGTGGAAGCGACCCCGTGTGTGAGTGGTGTGGTGGCGAGTGTGCCGGAGTGTGTGCTTCCCAGCATGCCATGTGTGGATGAGGAACCGTGTGTGAGTGTCGCCGTGTGTGTGAGTGAGGAACGGTGTATGAGTGAGGCACCGCGGGTGAGTGCCCCCGCGTGTGTGAGTGAGGCACGGTGTGTGGATGAGGCACCACGAGTGAGTGAAAGGCCGCGAGTGAGGGGAGCCACGTGTGCAAGGGTAATGGCATGCGTGAGTGAATGGCCGAGTGCAAGGGAGACCGTGTGTGTGAGAGAGCGGTATGTAAGGGAGATGTCGGTGGGCATGTGTGAACATGCAGCCGCGTCTCCCGGTGTGAGTTTAATGGTGAGGTGTGTGAGCGTCGTAACACGCAGGTGTGCGTGGGTCGAATGGCGACGACGGCGACATGTGAGGAAAGGAAGCCGAGTAGCGGCTGTAGTTGTTTCGGGGACCGTGCCGGGTTCACCCAGCAGTGAGCACGAGGTCCGTGCTGTGCAACGCACGAGGCCCCCACGTGCTCGCTTGCGAGAGTGAAGTCCCGGTCCGGAAACGCACGTGGTGGATTTGCCGATCCCGCGGACGGACAAAGTTTAGGCAGGATTTCGGATTTGGACCGGACGGGTTCTCCACGCGATCGTGTGTGTTAAGCTCCAACGGGCAAAGCACATCTGTTCGCGTGGGGAACCCCTCGAGACGTGGGGCTTGTGTTTTTTTTTATGCGCACGGTGACGTCATGGCTGCACGTGTGGTTGGAATCCGGCAGGAGGGGTATCCCTGCCGGATGGTACCGTCCAAGGAGGGACGAGGGACACGTACAGCTGCATGACGTCACGGGCAGGTGTAAAGTGCGCGAGCTTTGAGTTTCCGCGCTGGTGATGCGCATGAAAAAAAAAGAAAAAAAAGCAAGCCTCACTTTCGGGTGCACAGGATTCCTGGGCAAGGGGTGGAAGACCCCCTTGACCAGGGCACAGGATGGAAACTAGTTAGGGGGAAGGGTTAGCTTAGTTAGACCGACTTCATGGGGCAGGGGTAAGTCCTCATGGAGTCCGTGGAATGGATGAGTTAGAGGGATTTCGATGAGCTTTAGGTGGGGAAATAAAAGTTATTTTGGGACATTTGAGAACAGTGACAGACAGTGAATGTGTAGTGGGGACGTAGCTTAGCCACGTAGTGTTAAAAGGAACGTGCTGTAGTTTAAGGGACGACGTGGGAGCACGAGTTAGTTAGGGGAGGTAGTTAGAAGGATGGCAGAGTTCAGCGTGAGTGTGTTGAAGAGTTGGTGAGTGAAGTGGAAGCATGTGCTTGGTGAGTGAGTGAGGCCAGCGGGTCTGTGTGTATGGAGCGAATGGGGACTGCATGGTGCGATGAGTGATTGGGGGGAGGAGTGACTCCCGCCCAAGGGACCCCGGGGTCAGTGTAAGTAAGTTAGCTGGGTTAGTCAAATTGAAAAATGGAGGTCGTTTTGTTGTTGGTGGGAGTGTAGGCTCGAAACCCGTTTGGAGGGGTGCAGGAGCCCTGTTGACGGGTTGGGAGCGTGGCTGCGAAAGGTGAGTATCGCTGAGTGGGTACCCCGGGCACCAGGCTAGTCGGCTGTGGTAGGCCAAGGGCCCATGGGGGGCCGGGATAGCGTAGTGGGCACGGGTGCGCCTGCTTGGTGCGGGGGCCCGGGGCGCCGTTAGCCGCGTGGGCAGTGTTGTGGGCACGGGTGACCCTCGGAAAGGGGCCCGGGAAGCCAGCCTGCCACGTGTGCGTTTCAGGGGATGTGCCATGGGGGGCACTCCCCGGTGTTAGGGAGCTGGTAGGCTCGGAGGCAGTGTAGTGCCCGGGGGTGCCATCGTCGGAGAATCGGCAGAGGGTCGTGCCTGCCAAAGGGAGCCACGTGTCCCAGCCATGAGACCGTGTGAGGGCACGGAGAGAAAATTGGGGGGCGAGGCCCGAAATTGTGAGGACACCAACTCAGGCGACGGGAATCTGGGTTGTTAGAACCAATAGTTTAAGCGAGAGGTGCTTGTTGAAAGCCCCGGGGTAGTTTAACAGTTAAATGGATAGGGTAGATTAGGAAGTGTACCCCTCCGCACCACCCATCCCCTCACTCTCGTTGTGGGCCGCTGGACCCACTTTGTGTTATAGATCGCTGAACTCTGGGGAGGCCATTCTGCGGCTTCGTTGGGCTTCGGCACAGGACGCTAGCTCTCCCTTGTTCCCCTCCGGGAAGGGAACGTAGGGGTTGGGAGTAGGCTAGGTGACAGAATAGGTTAGCCGAACAAGGACAGTACAGGGGGTTAGGGGACGATTTATAGTGGGGAAGTAAAAATAAAAAAATAAGTTGGGGCTAAATTGGGGTTTGACAAATTAAGGGAGTGGGTATAGACAGTGACAGGCAAAGGCGATAGGTTGGGAGGGAGACCGTAGGGTAGGTCCGAGCCCGCCTTCCGAGTGGCCAGCACCACTGCACTCCCTCCACCAACCTCCACTGAACGGCAAAGGCTGGCCAGCTTCATCTGCTGGCTGCGTTGCTGCAAGGCAAAGGCCGGCCCACTTCATCGGCAGCTGTTGTTTTGCTTCAAGGCCTGTGCCGGCCACTTCATCTGCTGGCTGTGTTGCTGCAAGACCTGTGCCGGCTCACTTCATCTGCCGGCTGGCTGTTTTTCTTCAAGGCCTGTGCCGGCCACTTCATCTGCTGGCTGTGTTGCTGCAAGGCCTGTGCCGGCCCACTTCATCGGCAGCTGTTGTGTTGCTGCAAGGCCTGTGCCGGCCGGATCATCTGCAGCTGTGGTACTTCAAGGCCTGTGCCGGCCAGTTCGTCTGCCGGCTGTGTTTGCCTGCTGCGGCCTTCTTCTGCAGGCTGTGTTTGCCTGCTGCCTTTGCCATGCCATGCCCACTGCCCCTGTTCACCAGCCCCGTTCAATTTTTGCTTCCCCCCCCCTGTTCATTTCCATGCACGCCAGGATCGTCGTAAAAGCAACAGCTTGCAAGCTGCAAGAACTGCCCTGTTGGCAGCTACAACACGGGCCTGCAGTGGCGGCCCGTGCACCGTGTTTGCGTGCATCCATTCATCCATCCATTCGTTGTGCTCATTGCGTGTGCCACTTGAGCTGGCACGGAGACTGTGTTTGTGCAGCCCATGCACCGTTGTTTTTCACTGCGTTCAGTTCAAAAGGGAAGGCCTTGGACTGCGTGTGAGCAGCCGGCCACGTTCCCTGTCACCTGCATTATTTGAGCCAGAGACTGCATGCGAGCAGCCTGGCTCCCTGCTAACTGCTTTCTTTTTGCAGAGTTCATTGATCCTGGGCCATGGTTTAGTGTAAAATTTGTAAGTTAAGGTTAAGATGTACTGTAAATATGAGTGCGCCCCCGGCATGTTTGTCTTAGCGCCGGCAATTTTATTTAAGTCGTCCGTGTGAGTGAGTTTGTTTAGTTAGTTACTCAGCCCTCAGGTTATTTATTTTGGGGACACGAATACCATGAATGTCGCACTCAGGGATCCGTAGGTAAAATGTACTAGGGGAAAACTACACATGATGGCACACGAAAATTTGACGACTCGGGACGAGTCTGTAAAAAGGGGAGGGGGTAGTGTTGTGGTTGACGAAATTCACAAACCACCATTCAGGTCCCTTAGGTGAGATATCTCTGTAAGTATGTGTAGTTCGGCCCAAACCCGTTGTGTGAGATATCTCTGTAAGTATGTGTAGTTCGGCCCAAACCCGTTGTTTGGAGGGAATAAATGTCATTCATGCGGGCTGCGACCCCTCTAGATAGCTGTTTTTCTTTTACTATCTTTATTTTGGACCAGCCGCCATTACTACCACCACCAACCACGTCTCAACAGCCATCACACAACAACCACCAACCACAACGCCGCTTCACAACAACCACCAACCACAACGCCGCTTCACAACAACAACCACCAACCACAACGCCGCTTCACAACAACAACCACCAACCACAACGCCGCTTCACAACAACAGCCACGACCTTTACCGTCACAACTCGCCACCATCGCATCACCACCATTCTTGCGCCACTTGTGGGCACCGATACTGGACTCGTGCAGGGCACGCACCGAGCAGTGTGTTCAGAAACATCACAGACTTTCCGAGAAAAACGGATCAAAAACGACTCACGCCCACTTCTGTTCCGTCCTATCGGAGAGCGTGGGGCGATTTGGCCCCGCCTCCAGGGCGTTGGAGTGAGGTCGCTATATGCAAATTCATGGATCAAAAAGCATTCACGCCCACTTTTCCTCGGTCCAATGGGGAGCCAGTTAGAGGTGAAGGGTTGGAGGTAAAGGGTCAAAGGGGGTGGAGCGAGGCCACGGGGGATATAAACGGCTGCGTTCGTCAGACAAGGCAGTTCGGAGGGGAGAAGTCAAGAGTTCGAGTTCACGGTTGGGAGTTGTCGGTGGAGCTGGGAAGAAGAGGACGGAGCTGTGGAGAGGTGGCGGCGGCGAAGGCGATCGAGGGGGTGCTCGCGTCGGAGTCGGGGAGCGGCGGAGGGAAAGGCCGGCGGCGCGACCGAGGTCGAGGTGGAGACGCTCGTCGCGGGACCCGAGACAGGGTGATATCCTCCTCCCCCCCCGAGCATCAACAACCCCCTCCTGTTTCCCCCCCCCCACGCTGAGATAGTGCGACCAAGGGGGCCCCTTTTCCCACCCCCTACCAGACACTGTCCGCGAGGCCCGCGGAGTTGAGGCACCATCGCCGCTCTGCGTCTCATCACCAGACGGGTAGGCCCGACCCGGTCTCGGCCTCAGGCCCGCCTCATCCTTGAGGGTGTTCTTTTTCTTGGTTTTGGGTATGTGTTGTCGGCGCCGTCTGTGAAGTAGAATTGTATAAGTGTTGCCGTGTGCTCGGTAGTCGGTATTAGCTCTGCATTGTGTCTTCGCTTTTACATTTGCTTTTTGTGTAAAATTGCATTGTGTTTCTTTTCCTTTTCTATGTGCTTTTGGTGGAATTGTATATGTGTGCTTTCCGTTCATCGCGAATAAATGTGCTTTATGTTGAACTGCTTTCCCGCTTCGCTTCGTCATTTCTCTCATTGAATCCTCATCTTGCTTCACGTAAAGGGGTGGTAGTGGGCTGAATACGCCCGATAATTAATTGAACCGTCGAGGCCGACGATAACACCGCTCGGTTATCCCGATAGTACGGAACGGGTCGCTTAAGTGGCCCGTGTCCGAAGTCGACCTGCGGCGAGGTGCGATCGCCCGGTCTACCCTCCGTGTGGGTACTTAGGTAGGTCGAATTTGGCGAGCAACCCTATCCCACGTGGGGGCCGATTGGCTCGATCGCGGTGAGACCGAAAGGTCCACCCGTGACTGGTTCCCGGCGTTAGTCCGAGCGGGTCACGACTGGATTGTCCGTCCGGTGGGCGACGTGCCGCGATTCGAGTTACGTGGCCGTCCGCACGCCGGCGGGCGCGAATCCGCAACAATACTTTTTTCCATTACCAGATTCAACTACATTTTTTATCTTAAAGGTAATTTTAAAATGATCCTGAACTACTATTGAACGAAATGTCATTTCACCTGATATAGTAACATCCTTTATTTCATCAGGATTTACATCTTTAGGGTTGTTGAAAAAAAAATACAAATTTCTCCTTGCATATTACAGATGGTCTTATCTTTTCTTTCTAAAGCTTCAACCATAAGGTTTTTATTTTTTGATACTTTTTCTTATTTCATTGCTTTTTCTAGTTTTGAATATATTACCAGAAGGAGAGGAGAAACTTTTGCTGGAGATACTTTGATTGATACTTTAATCTTCCAGGTATACTAAAAGCCCTTCCACTGAAGGAAATTGAAGAACTCATCTTATCCACCATAATTGTTTTTATCCAATAGTTGTTATATTTATCTTTGTTCAAGTTTACATCCTTGACATATTTCTCAGTATCTTTTACAAATGAAGAGATTGATTGAAACTTGTCTTTTGTGTCTTGAAACATTGTATTTATTAAGTGAAAAAAGTTGGTGGATAAAATGGTTTCAAGCACAGATTTACCTATAAATTTAACAAAATTTTCATCAAGAAAATTTTAGGTTAAGCAAAGTTTTATTATATAAATATGGTGAATACAACATACTGCGATGTTTGTAATCACGAATATAAATATTATAAAAAAAACACCTTCAAACCAACAAACACACATTTAATCTATTTCATCAAATATCTCCTCTTGAGTTCGAAAGAAAACATTGTGATATCTGCTCAAAGGATGTTTTGAAGAGTAGTTATAATAGACATCTTCAATCACAAAAACACAAGAAAAATGAGTTGAAAGTAAAGGGAGACTATTATATTGAAAACACTGATGGGGCATTTAAAGGGCATATAAAAATCAGGATTTTTCAATTTGGAGAACCCGGTCCATCATCAATAGCTGAATCAATTGAAATAGTGAAACCTGATGTTAAAAAAAGTTATTGAAAGGCCATTAAAAGAAATGAAAACTTTAAAGTTTTATATGGGAGTGAAAAGACAAGATGAAGAACAAACTCCTTATATGAGAACAGATCTTCATTTTATAACATCATTTCAAGATTTTTTGAAGAGTGGGGTTTATGAAGAACTATCAAGACAAGAGGAGGATGTTGATAATACAGTGGTAGGAAGTGGATTTAATATTTAAAAAATCATCTTCTTGGATATACACATTCTAAAATCAAACCTCTTAAAGCTTCTTCTTATATTGAATTACCAAAAGAAATAAAACTAAAGAAGGCAGTTGTTAATATTAAGAACAATGATAATAAATGTTTTCTCTGGTCTGTTCTTGCTCACTTACATCCTCCAAATTGTAATTCCGAAAGAGTAAAACAACATATGAAATATGAGAATACCTTGGACATTAAAGATTTTAAATTCCCAATGCCACTAACAGATATTCCTAAATTTGAGAAAAAGAATAATCTTTCTATTAATGTATATGGATTAACGGATAAAAACAAAGTTCAAATATTAAAAATTTCAAACAACTATAAAAATGAAGAAACACACATTGATCTTTTATATTTTAGTGTTGGAAAGAATTCACATTATACATACATCAATAATTTATCAAGATTAATCTCTTCTCAGGTATTCAGAACATCAAACAAAATATATCCTTGTAAGCGATGTCTTAATTCATTTCATACAAAAGAACGATGAGAACAACATTCAAAATATTGTAGTAATTATAAATCAGCTGTAATTACAATGTCTAAACCTGGTAAAAAGATTTCTTTTGAAGATTATAATAAATCTATCATGCAACCATTTGTAATATACGCTGATTTTGAATGTATCCTAAAAAAAGATAAATATTGCTTCTCATAATCCAAAAGAATCATATACAAATAAATATCAAAAACATATTCCTTGTGGTTTCTGTTATTATATCAAATCATCTGTTGGAGAAAAGTATAATAAACTTGAACATTATAGTGGAAAAAAAGCTTCAAAAGAGTTTGTAAAACGATTAGAAAAGGATTGTATAAGACTAACTAAATTAATGAAAGAAACAAATGAACCGATGATATTAACCGAAGAAGAAAAATTAGCATTTAGAAAGAACTTCTGTCATATTTGTGAGGAGGAAATTGAGGAGTCTAAAGTTAGGGATCATTGTCATCTTACTGGTAAATATAGAGGTCCTGCTCATTCCTGTTGTAATCTTAATTATAAATTTCCTTCTTTTATTCCAGTCTTTCTTCACAACAGTGCCAACTATGATACACATCTATTTATAAATGAACTTTCAAAAACACCAGGGAATATTTCTGCCAGAACAAACACAAGTCAAAAGTATATTTCATTTACAAAAATGATATTCACAAAACCTTTGACTCGTATTGGGTTTCTAGATTCTTACAACTTTATGGGAACACCACTAGCCGACCAAGCATCAAATCTAAGCTCCACAGGGTCTTTTCCAAATCTTAATTCATTCTTTCCAAAAGAGAAAATTCTAACTAAAGAGGAAATTCAGATTAAAGAGAGAATTCAAAGTAAAGAGGAAATTCTAATTAATGAGGAAATTAATGAAGAAATTCTTGCTGAAGATGAAATTCTAATTATAAAGAAAATTCAAACAATGAATGAAATTCTAACTAAAGAGGAAATTCTGATTAAATAAGAAATTCTGATTAAAGAGGGAATTCTAACAAGAGAGGAAATTCAAACAAGGAATAAAATTCAAAGTAAAGAGAAAATTCTTACAAGTAAGGGAATTTATCCTTATGATTATATGGACTCATTTATGATATTTAAAGAAACACGACTTCCTTCAAAAGAAAGTTTCTATAATAACCTTTATGAAAAAGAGATAAGTGATAAGGAATATAAACATGCACAAGAAATTTGGAAAATATTTAAGATAAAGAACCTTTGAGAATATCATGATTTGTATCTAAAAACAAATGTTTTATTGTTAGCTGATGTGTTTGAAGCTTTTTGATCACTCTGTCATAAAAAAATTGTTATGGATTAGATCCTGCCCACTATTTCACAGCTCATGGTTTAGCTTGGTGTGCAATGTTGAAAATGACAAAACAAGATATAGATTTAGTGATGTAGATATGCTTTTGATGATTGATAAGTCTAAGAGAGGTGGAATATCACAAGTATGTTCAAAAAGATGTGCTAAAGCAAATAATAAATATCTTCCAAATAATGATAGTGAAAAAGATAGTAATTATTTGATGTATTTTGATGCTAATAATTTGTATGGATGGGCAATGTCTCAATCTCTGCCTTATGGTAAATTAGAGTGGGTGGAAGAAAAGGATTATGAAAAGGCTTTGATGAATATTGTTATTTCTTCTCAAGAGGAATTGAATGACGAAGAAGAAGGTTATTATTTTGAAGTTGATTTGAGGTACCCGAGTGATCTTCATAATAAGCATAAAGACCTTCCTTTTGCATGTGAGAAAGAAACCCCAAAGAAAGAATGGTTAAATGATTATCATAAAATTTTTAATATTAAAGGCAAATCAACAGAAAAGTTATTAACAACATTCTATGATAAAGAGGGATATGTTTTGCATCAGGGAAACTTGAAACAGTTTTTGAGAGAAGGATTGAGAGTAGCTAAAATTCATAGAGTTTTAAAATTTAAATAAAGTCCTTGGATGAAAAAGTATATTAAATTCAATACAGATATGAGAACAAATACCAAAGTAAAATTTGAAGGGGAATTCTATAAATTGATGAATAATGCTGTCTTTAGAAAGACAATGGAGAATGTAAGAAACTGGCAAAACATTAGATTTGCAACATCTTGGAAAGAAGCTTCTAGATTGATAAATAAACTAAGTTTTAAGAGAGAAGAGGTTTTTTCAGAGAACTTTTCTGCTATTCATATGGAAAAGGAAAGTATTGTAATGGATAAACCAATTTATATTGGAACAGCAGTTCTTGATTTATCAAAGATATTGATGTATGATTATTTGTATTATGGTTTAAAGAAAGAGTATGGTGAAAATGCTTCATTGTTGTATGTGGACTGATAGTTTTATCCTTGATATGATGTTTATGATAAAAACTGATGATGTTTATGAAGATATGAGGAAAAATATTGGAGTATATGATGCAAGTAATTTTAGTAAGAAGAGTGAGTTATTTTCAAAAAAGAATGAAAAGGTTATTGGTAAGTTTAAGGATGAGTTGGGTGGAAAAGTAATGAGTGAGTTTATTGGATTAAGAGCAAAGGCATATGCTTATAAGTATGGTGATTAGATTGATAAGAGGTTAAAGGGAATAAAGAAATATGTAATAAAGAAATCAATAACTTTTAGAAATTATGATGATTTTTTGATGAATAAGAAAGAAGAATATAGGAAAATGAATACAATAAGAAGTTATAAACATTATATATATATATATATATATATATATATATATATATATATATATATATATATATATATATAGTGAAGAAGTAAATAAAAAGGCATGAGTAGCCTTTGATGATAAGAGATTTATTTTAGATAATGAAATAGATTGTGTTCCATCTGGATATTGTATGATAGAGTGTATAGAATAGATTGTGTTTTAACGATGGGAAGGTGGGTTAGGGTTTTTAAGGGCTACCACCGTGTTTTTTCACAATATATAAATGGTCAAACCAAGTATTAATCAAACTAAAGAGTGGAGAAAATCTCAGTCTTGATATATAAATGGAAAACATAATGAATGTGAAAAATATCAAATAAGTCTTATTGAAAAAATAACTAAAACAAAGGTAAATAAAACAAATAAGTGAATCAATTGAAAAAACTCATAAGTTAGAGGATGTAAAGAAAAAAATTAATATCCTTGAATGGACTGAAAATAACCAATTAAACAATGGAAAAACAATTTACTATAATCTCAAAATGATATGTGGCTCAGGAGGTGGTCAAACAAGAGCATTAAGAGAAGTTTATCATTTCTTCATGGCACAAAAGGGGTATCTTAAAAAATATAAAGATTCAAATGTTTTATTTTTAAGTATTTTAGATGGGGATTATTGTGCAAAGAAAATTAAACTATTGAAGGAATTTAAGAATGAACAAATCTTTATCGGTTCAATGAGTGAGGTAAACAATATGCATTGGTTATTTGAAAAAGAGTGTCCCTCAGCTTACATGTTTCAGATATTTCTTGAGAATCACCTTAAACAAATCAACTTTACTACTTTACTACTTGAACAAATCTCTCATTGCATTGGTTGCATTGGTTGCAATTATCTCATTGCATTGGTTATTTGAAAAGTGTCCCAGGTTAAAAAGGGGAGACAAATAAATATACCTTGGGATAAAAAGTGGGTTTACTTTTTCGGGAAAAAAATATGAATCGCTGAAAATCCCCCATTCATTTACATGGGGAAATGTGAGCCAGAATCAGTATATTTACCCTACTCCTGGTGTTGGGTAGTGGTTCGGCTGGCTGGCTTGGGATCCTAGAGTCCTGAGTTCAAGTCCCGTTGACTGCTGAATTAACACCAGGTGGGGTTGTCTCAGCCTGTCATCCACCTGAGGTTGGTGCAATGAGTACCAGTGTACTGGTAAAAGAAGGGGTACAGCATCATTGGTACAGCTGTGCTCTAAGAAATGGTCGGAGTAGTGACCTGTGCCAAATAGCCAAGGAAAAACTGCTCTGGCTGTTCCAATGCTCTGTTCAAGATTATGGTCCATGGACTTTATGCTTTTAACAAAACAATCTTGAGCCTACTATACTTTTCTTTTCTTCGCCGTCTAAGGGAATGACTGCACCCAGACCATGGCAGAAAAATGCGCCCCATAACATTACAGAACCATCAGAACGCTTCACTGTTGAAACCAAGCACTCGGGGTTGTGGAGTTCTTTATGTTTGTGCCACACGTACACTTGTCCGTTTGTCGAGAATATGGTGAAGGATGATTCATCTGACCATATCACATTTCTTCACTGCTCAGTGGTCCATTGTCTGTGCTCTTTGCACCACTGGACTCACAAACATGCATTTCTAGGTGTGATAAGCGGTTTGTGCACTGGAACCCAACTATGGTATCCCACTCTGTGGAGTTCTCAGTGGACCGTTTTTGATGAAACTGGGTGCTCATGCCCCAGGTTGAAATTTACAGTCAATTGATCTGAAGTTGCTTGCCTGCTTTGTCTTGCACTTCAAATTAATGTACGGATATCACGATACCAGTGTATGCATTTCTGACCACTGTTGCCCTTTGCCGATGACGTCTTTCCCTCAGAGTTCCATGCCGACACCACCTTAGACATCATTGGTTGCTCGTGATACATCAGCAAGTTGAGCTGTCTTTGTCACTGAAGATCCTGACAAACGCGGCCCATCAATCACCCCTCTTTCAAAGTCACTGAGGTCTCCTTTTGCGGCCATGCTAGCCATAATTAAAGGCAACCAAGCCTGTGGAGCATTTTTAGCTTATCTGGAATTTAAATTCCAGATATGATATTGTCATTGCACACCGTCCGTCCGTCCGTCCATCCGTCTCCTTTTCTGACTTTTACGGCCAAACCGCTGGGTCAATCCACTGAAATTTGGCAGCACCTTTCATCTCCTGGCTGGTAACAGGAATTGCTAAGCTTGTTCCGATCACATGGCTTTAAGTAGGTCAAAATGGGTGACTTAATTTAAAAAAGCCAAATTTCGGTTTCACCATCAGACCAGGGTAGGGATGTTAAATTGCGGGTCATGTTGATCACGTGATCAGAATTGTGATAAAATGGCCGACTTTGTCAATTTTTTGGGAATTTCTTCAAAAATCTTCTTCTCCAGACCCACCAGTCAGAATCCTACCAAATTTGGGTTACAACATTATATTAGGACACAGTCCTTACGTTAAATTGCGGAGGCCATGCTGATTTACATGACCGGAAGTGTGTCAAAATGGCAGTCGCACAAATTCCTTCCAAAATCTTCTTCTCGAGACCCACCAGTCAGAATGCTACCAAATTTGGGTTGCAACATTAGGCTAGGGTGGGGATGTTAATTGTATTGCTGAAGTCATGCAGATCACATGACTGGAAGTATGTCAATATGGGCAGCTTAATCAACTTTTGGCAAAATCGCACGAATTCCTTTAAAATTTTTCTTCTCCAGACTCACCAGTCAGAATGCAACCAAATTTGGATTACAACATTAGGACAGGGTCATGATGTTAAATTGCAGAGGTCATGCTGATCACATGACTGGAAGTGTGTCAAAATGGTGGAATGAGTAAATTGTTTGGAAAATCATGTAAATTCCTTGAAAAATCTTCTTCTCCAGACACACTAGTCAGAATGCTACCAAATTTGGGTTACAACATTTGGCCAGGGCCCATATGAGCAACAGGTCCAGTGGTCCCAGATGAGCTACAGGTCTTCATACATGACTGTAAGACCCTTAAAGACCTTGAAGACCCTTTCAACTCCGAAGACCCTAAAAGCCCTTTATACCTTTCAGACAGATTAGACAGCTTGGACCCTTGACCATTTGGAGCTTTAGACCACTTGGACGTTTTTAGACCCTTTTCATGCTTGAGAGATTAGATCCTTTTGACCCCTTAGACACTAACTACTATTGGAACGTACCATTTAGAGTATAGACCATCGAGAACCTTTTGAGCACAGTACACACTGCACAAACATCTATAGTCTTCTTGCAAAACACAGACTATATATACACACAAAACACAGACTTCTTGCAAAAAAAAACAAAAAACATAGCAAGTAATGTGTAAACTCGACGCACCCAGAGGGTGGGTACTCTGCTATCTCATATCTTACTTGACTCGGGGAAAGGGTGGAAGTCCATTCGGAGGGAGGGGGGTTGGAAGGAGGCAGGGGAGGGGTGGGAGGATGGAGGGAGGGGGGTTGGAAGGAGGCAGGGGAGGGGTGGGAGGATGGAGGGAGGGTGTGGGCTAAGTGGAGGTGGAAGGAATGCGGGCAAGCGGTGGGTGGAAGGAATGCGGGCAAGGGGTGGGTGGAAGGGAGGAGATCTGGGAGGGGTGGGATGAAGCAGGGCAAGGGGTGGGTGGGAGAAGGCATGGAAGGAGTGGAATGATGGAGGGGAAAGGGTGCGAGGAGAGAGGGGAAGGGGGGAGGGGAAGGGGTGAAGTGGGAGTCTGGAGGGAGGGGGTGGGCTGGGAGGTGGAACAGCGAGGATGAGGGAGGGGAAGGTGTGGGAGGAGGGACAACGCTGGGTACCTTTGCTAGTTTTATAATAATTGAGGCTTCTTATTTCATATGACCCTGTAGACAATGATAATAATTGAAGATCCAGTGAGGAGAGCCATTTGATCGCAGCATCAGTGGCCCTGTGTAGTTCTGAAAAGCACCTGCTGAATTTGCTCTGCAAATTTGCTCTGTAAATTCTCCTCAACTACATGTAGGACTGTCTGATCTTGATGGCCACAGGTACACACTCGGCTTTCAGATTTCTTCCACTTGTGCATATGATGAGCGTTCCTTGCATGTAGAGTTCGTAGTTGGTTAAGACCATCCACTGGTGTCTCTGTAGGCCAAAGCCTGGGGACTCCTTCATGGGATCTTGGATTAGCTGGCCATTTTGAACTGATTCCCTTTCCCATTGCTTCAACCACAACTCCTTATCGTTAACATTAGCTATTACAGGTCTCCTAATCCAGAAAGGCTTCTGTGACTTCAGTCGAGGTCTTGGAGGATTCAGTAGCGCTTCGTTGATTGGTAGGTCAGCATTGGATTATATTTGAAGGTACAAGGTTCGTGCTTATCTGCGAATGGCTGGGGGTGTGATGTTAGTCAGCACAGGAAGCCAGAGTGGAGGGGTTGTTTTCAGTGTGCTAGATGCGATTCTCATTACAGAGTCCATTGATAGGCCTAGAAAGGTATGCAGTACTTTGCAGTGGGATACACTAGGAGTCAGGGTAGAAGTGTGAAGGCTGCTTGTGCCAGCTCACCAGCTAGTGCTTAGGGATGAGGTTCACCCTCGTCTTAGGTTTCTCACAAACCATTTTCAGATGTTCACTGTACATCAGGCTGTGATCCAGAGGCAGCTTTTTGTAAAGATGATAAAACTGTGCAATTACTCAATTTATATATTTGCAGGTTATATGTAAAGAGGATGATACAAAACTGGAGCAACTACGTCAAAGACAGGGTACATTAAAATGAGCTTCTTCCGACTGACCAACCGACCAATCATCCATCCATATGCTTTTGTGTCTGTGATATTTCAAAAACCTTTGACCGTTTAGCTTTCATATTACAGATATATGTTCCTCATGACAATATCTCAACCGGAACCTCAATGTCAACCTCAACCAACCTGTGATTGACTGAATATACCTGATGTTGGCTTCAAGGTCAGGGTGGCAGGCTTGGGATCCTAAGGTCCTGAGTTCAAATCCTACTTGGCTGTTGAATTAATACCAGGTGGGGTTGCCTCAGCCTGTTATCCTTCTGGGGTTGGTGAAATGAGTACCAGCTTGCTGGGATGATTGAGCCATTTGAGTATCTTGTGTCAGAGTGGCAACCCATCCAGGTTGTGCCCAAGAGCCCAGGAGACTGCTTTGGAAGCACTGACACTCTGTACAGAGTATGGTCCTGATGGATGGATTGGCTGAATTATGTTCTCCATGACAACCATCTCAGTAATTTGGCATCGTTGATATATAATAGAAGAGATCCAGAGTGATTCTAAAGTCAAATGCTGTCACCAAGCAGAAGTGTTGTCGTGGTTTTTTTTTCTTTCAGATCATGGGCAGAAAACAGTGATTTTGGGGAGTGGGGGGGGGGGGGTGGTGAAGTATAACCGAAGGTACTTTTTTCCCTAAGGTACCACTTTTGTTTTTTCCAAAGGATCCGAAGGTACCAATGCTTTCTTTACGTAGATCAGGGGGAAACAACAGGTTAGGACCAGTGTGGGCCCATTGAGGAATAGCACCGGAAGAGTGGTTAGTGATGAAAGTGAGATGGCAGGCTTATTAAACAGGTATTTTTCTTCAACTTTTATACAAGAGTCAGGAGAATTGCCAAGAGCTGAGAGTATCTATCGAGGAGGTGAAGAAGGGTTTTTACAGAACATTCAGGTTGGAGTGGGGGAAGTAAAGGAACAGCGAGGTAATCTATGAGTAGATAAGGCTCCGGGGCCAGATAATATGCACCTGAGAGTATTGTGGGAAGTGGCTGATCAGGTAAGCGAGATGTTAACGGATATTTTCAATCGCTCACTGGAGTCAGGACAGGTACCAGAGCATTGGGGAGAAGCAAATGTAACACCATTATTTAAGAAAGGATCCAGAGAAGAATTGGGAAACTATAGACCGATTCGTTTGACCTTCAGTTGTGGGGAAGGTGTTGGAGACATTAATTAAGGACCAGATGAGGAACCATTTAAACAAACGAATTAAAGGTAGTCAACATGGGTTTACCAAAGTTAGTTTCTGTTTAACAAATCTCGAGTTCTATGAAGCAGTATGTGACAGGGTGGATGATGGAAAGGCAGTGGATATAGTATATCTAGACTTTAAGAAGGCATTTGATAAGGTACTACATCGGAGGTTGTTGGACAAAGTAAGGGCTTGTGGAATGGCTGGTCAGGTAGGAAATTGGATTGCAAACTGGCTTAGTGGTAGGAAGCAAAGAGTGGCTGTGAGTGGGAGGATGTCTTGCTGGGAGGATGTAAGTAGCAGGGTACCTCAGGGATCAGTACTCGGACCATCACTATTCATTATTTACATCAACGATTTGGATAATGGGGTAAAGAGTAAGCTTTCCAAATTTTCAGATGACACAAAGCTTGGAGGTAAGGTGGATATTATAGGGGGTGGTGATCCGATTCAGGAAAGTATTGATACTTGCATAGATTGGGCAAAAGATTGGCAGATGGAATTTAACCTGAGCAATTGGAAGGTGTTGGGAATGAGAAAGAACAATGAAAATAGAGATTACCGGATGGAAGGGTCATTTTGGAGCATGTCACACAGAAGAAGGATCTGGGGGTGGTGATATGGGATGTAAGCAGGCAGCACAATTCCAGGTAGCTATAGGTAAAGCAAATAGGGTTTTAGGATGTATTTGGAGGGGGTCATTTATAAATCAAAAGAGGTGGTGTGAACATTGTACAGGAATTTAGTGAGGGCCACTTTGGAATATTGTGTGCAGTTCTGGTCACCACTACTCAGGAAGGACATAGATGTCATGGAGAGGGTTCAGCGCAGGGCTACGAGATTGATTCCAGGCCTAGCTAGACTCAGCTATGAGAAGCGGCTGAATGAGACGGGGCTTTATTCACAAGAAAGGAGGTGGTGATGAGGAGATATGATAGAGATGTTTACGAACATGAAAGGTATCGATAAAATAAGTGCAGATGAATTATTCATCAGAGAAGACAGTGATAGGACCAGGACCATAGCTTGAGAGTAAAGAAGAGGAGAGTTAAGATGGTTGCAAGGCAGGGAACTTTTACTCAGAGAGTAGTTAATGCATGGAATGGTCTCTCTGGAAAGGTAGTGGCAGCAGAAAAAGTAGATAAGTTTAAATTAGAATTAGATAGGGACCTGGAAGTTATGGTGATGCAGGGGTATAGGGATGTTAAGACATTTCGGTAGTTTGAGTATTGATGGATGATTGTGTACGGAGTGCTGTTGGTGGGGGTCTTGTCAAGAGAGGTTGTGTAGTTGATGTTGTGTGTTTTTAACCAAGCCCATGCCCCCTCCCCGAGGGGAAGAAAATGGGGGGGGGGTTGCGGGGGGAAACTACAAAAAATAAATAAAATAAGAATAAAAAAATTATTTCATTAATTAAAAACTTTTTTTTTGCATTTTCTTCCTTGGATCTTGTGTAGATGGGTTGGTGCGGTGTTCGCGCAGGCATGATGGGCTGAATAGCCTCCACCTGTGTTAGATTTCCATGTTATTCCCTCTTATACCACTTTTTTGTCCGCGATATTATAAAAACCGTGAAAGATTTAGCTTTCATATTACGCATGTATCTATTCCTCATACCACCTAAAAGGCAATGGATCTCGAGTATCAGCTCCTTGTTATTTTTATGTTCATTTTTGTACACAGAGTCAAGGCTCATGGAAGAGCAACAAGACAAAACCATGTACTGTGGTGACAAAACCAAATCATGATGCAACAGGACCAAAGTAACAGTAGTGAGAGGGTGGGAGTGGGAAACACCAATAGTGGAGTTGAATGACAAAAATAGAGAGAGAGAGATTTGGACCAACAATGGGGTAGGGAGGAAGGGGGAAATAGTTTCAGCATCTCGATCAATCTAAATAAGGCCTCCCTACTAATCGTCTGGCCATGTAGTTTATATCCACCGGAATCGGGATAGCAAGATCGATTGCCACGACAATGTATTCATATGCAAATCATACAATAGTTATATACCCAACACAATGTAATCATTTTCCCAACCTAGTGTAGTCATATCCCCATCATGGTATATACCACACTCTGTTACAGCACGTTGGTGTTGCCAAATCAGTTTCTTGGTTAGGGTTATGCTGGGTAGTTTGCCATTGCCTTTACAGTCAGTTTAGTTCTATACCAAACACAATTTGTTTTTATCCTCTTTGGTAAAGTTTTGAGAAAAATGAGGCAACTCTTTCTGCTGTTTGGATGGTGCATTATAATATGTTATCTAGTGGCCTCGTGTACGGCAGGAAACTGCCACAGCATCGATGGAATATTTGAATCATAAATGTTGATTTACTGTCAAAAATCCAGAAGGTTAATAGAGTCTCAAACGTCCTGCTTTTCTCTGCCAGAATGATAATAATCCTCCGGTGACAGCTGCAAATATCTCCCTGACGGATGCTCTTAATTGCCCTTTACCGTAAAGACCAATGTTATAATAGATAGTTGCTATAGAGACCCTTTTATTCCAGTTCTAAGCTGAGGAGTCCGGATTAATCAACACGGATAATAGGGGCGGTGAGCAGGGGGTACCTTGGTTCATGTGAAGAGCACTTCAACCTGTTAAAATAGAATGAACTAGTCTAATAATATTTTATATAAAGCATTGCAGTGAAGTCTGATCCAAATAATTTTAAAGCAATATATGTATTTGTAATCAATAAAAAATAGTGTGGTAGATAAAAACATTAGAAAGTAAATAACTTGCACCAAAAATTTTAACATTTTCACGCTCACTCTGACGCTGACGCTCAAAGACTAGTCTAATAATATTTTATATAATGCATTGCATTGAAGTCTGATCCAAATAATTTTAAAGCAATATATGTATTTGTATATTGTAATCCGTAAAAAATAGTGTGGTAGATAAAAACATTAGAAAGGAAATAACTTGCACCAAAAACTTTAACATTTTCACGCTCACGCTGTAGCTCAAAGACTAGTCTAATAATATTTTTTATAAAGCATTGCAGTGAAGTCTGATCCAAATAATTATAAAGCAATATATGTGTTTGTATATTGTAATCAGTAAAAAATAGTGTGGTCGATAAAAACATTAGAAAGGAAATAACTTTCACCAAAAACGTTAACATTTTCACGCTCACGCTCACGCCGGGGGTATCGCTATAGCTCTCTGTTCTTCGAACAGGCGAGCTAAAAACGACTTGAAGAACATAAGTGTAGTCCTCATTGAACTCCCGGTGACAGTGTCAGTCTGTGGCTGACCATTGAAGTCGAAAAGGTAAATATAGGGTGATTATAATAAGGCCTAACTCAAAATCATCTCAAAATGCAAAGCCCATGGCGTCTGCTTTGTACTAAAAAAAAACACAACAGCCAAAAATATGTACAATTTATTAATTGGAGTTCTCCACATTCTCATAATAAAGGTTTGTTGAAAATTTTATGACAGAAGCTTTAATGGTAATAAAAGAAACGGAAACGATTACAAAATCCGGCCGTCTCTTGCTGCGCAGAGGCAGACGGGCTGAGAGGCCGATTTCTACGTACTGTGACTTTGCCCTTTGATAGTTTGAGTCAGTTTGGGCCAATTCTTTTTTCTTCTTCTTCTTATTTTTAGACAATGTCGAGGCTCGCATGAGAGTTAACACACAGAAAGTACAACAAGGGGAGCAGGAGAGAAGAGGGGTGGGAGAGGGGAGGAAAAACCAGTGTGGAGCAGAGACAAAACAAGATGGACACTACAGGAACTTTCAGGTCCTTACACAACGGGGACTTTCAGGAAGGAAGCAGGGAATTTGAAGGAGGTGGGTTTGGGGTGGATTAATGGGGGGATAATTGGTTTTCTCTGTATTCATATAATAAGGGCTTGTTAAAAATTTCATGACAAAAGCTCAAATGGTAAAAACGTTCTGGCACACACACACACACACACACACACACACACACACACACACACACACACACACACACACACACACACACACACACACACACACACACACACACACACACACACACACACACACACACGTGGCATGTGGCTCGTTTTCCTGATGCTGATCCTGCTCACCATATTCTCTCAGTGAGGGAGCCTTGTGAGTGCAGGAGGCCAATGGGCTGACCACATACTTCGTGGTTGCAGCAGGTTGATCAGAATCTCAAAATGATAATGAACCAGGCATCTGCCTGGGGGATGGCCAGACGGAAGCCCCTGGAGTAGCGGCGGAAAGTGGACATAGCGACACGCTGCTCCAGCGCATGCTCCCATACCTGATGTGTCCTGAGGAGAGGGGATGAGAAAAGTATAGCAGGCTCAAGATTGTTTTGTTAAAAGCATAAAGTCCATGGACCATACTCTTGAACAGAGCATTGGAACAGCCAGAGCAGTTTGTCCTTGGCTATTTGGCACAGGTCACTACTCTGACCATCTCTTAGAGCACAGCTGTACCAATGATGCTGTGCCCCTTCTTTTACCAGTACACTGGTACTCATTTTTTCAACCTCAGGTGGATGACAGGCTGAGTCAACCCCACCTGGTGTTAATTCAGCAGCCAACAGGACTTGAACTCAGGACTCTGGGATCCCAAGCCAGCCAGCTTAACCACTACCCAACACCAGGCTTATGAAGCATAAAGTAATGATTGTAAAAGGCATTGCTAATATTAAAAAGCAGGAGAAGCTTACATTTTAAGGTGTTCGACTTCTAAAAGGACATGTGAAAACAATAAGAGAGCTTTGTTCATGTTATTGACTTTGGAACCAGGTCTCTTCTTTTATAATCGATGACGGACTTGCTTGTACAATGTTTGCACTATACATAGTATAGCGTAATAAATTCATATTTATTATTGCAAGCATTTTAGACCGTGGGCCGAGCATCCAAAATGTATCTAGTTTTTGACTTTTGTGACCCACCTCGTGTATCTACCTGAAATTTTGCATAGATTTAGATTTTAAAAAAATCACTTAAAAGAAATCACAACTCATCAGTGCAAAAAGTTGCACATTAATTAGTTATGCTAATTAGCAAAACCGAGAGCACCATCTTGTGTCCATTCTGAGATAGCTGTGTATTACTCTGTTTGTTTAACACGTTCATGTGCATCAATGTAAAACACTGTGGTATCACACAATGATGACACGGTCACTGTGTCATGGAGCATCTAATCCTCATCTGATTAATTATCTGTCATCAGAATCTCACTCTTTCGTGGTAATAGAGTTCCTGCAGTCGACACACTTGCAAAGCTCCGTACATGACACACCATGCCGTCGACAAGAACATGTTCCTTTGCCTGTCCCAGACGGCTTCTCACAGCTAGTTTTCTTGCATGAACAATATGTTAGTTCAAGCAAGCTGCTCAGAGCTGGAGGCAGATCACCCCCAGTCGATGTCTAATTCATCATCTACAACTTTCCATCCATGCCCATTTGGACTGGGAATTGGTGGAAACTGTTCAAGACATCTCGTGTGTACAGCAGCCTGGTAATTTGCTCTCATGACATGCTTCTTGAGAGAGTCTGCATTGGCGTGGAAGATGTGCCTCTGATTTAGTTAACATAAGGAACAGATTGTATCTGGCTTCATTGACCTTCTTACAGTCCTGCCCGTACATTTTGCAAACAAATTTCTATCACCTTTCACCAATTCATCACTGACTGTCACTGACTGAACTCCCCAACTCTTGAAAGACAGCATGGCAAGCAGCGTCACTTGCAAACAACTTGAAGGCTTTGGGTTTAGACTTTCCATGAAAAAAGCTGACCGAATCACAACCTGTGAAACAGTGGAGTGATATCAAGGCTTTGCTGACATCTGGTCCCAGATGTGAGCTTATCTTTGATAGACTCAGGGTTCGCTTATTGTTACCTCTTCCAGTATGGAACAATACCTCTGCTCCAATATGCTCAGCCATGGTGATTCCAATCATAAAGAAGTCTGTGTCAGGACTTTTGATTAGGACTGGGTATGGGACTCTATCTGTTGAATTGATGGCTGATGTCTAGCAGCATACTGGCAGTGAAGGAAAAGACAAGTATCTGCTTCTTCATGGTTACACTCAAGTTCTGGCACAGAGCGAGCAACCATTTGCTCATTCTCATCTGTAAACTCATGGCATTCCCCGTCATGAGCAACCAACACCTTGAGTTTCTTCAGACATTCAGCTGGTTTCTTCCTCCAAGTCTGGAAAAAAAAACCTGATCAGCTCTGCTTTGTTCTCGCCACATACCAGAAACTTCTTCCATTGTTGAGGTCCCTGCTGATCTGCACTGTAGATTTTTGTTAGCAAGCTGCCACCCACTGAATGTCTTCCCCTCTCAGCATTCTTGATGCTGTCTTTCCTGTAAGTATGAACTTCAAAGTGGACTTCTTTTGTAAAAGAGTAGTTACTT